>NW_019396676.1:55188-57274 GCF_000591075.1 Eurytemora carolleeae | reverse complement strand
CCTGTATCCAGTATCCTGTATCCTGTATCATGTACCCTGTATCATGTATCCAGTATCCAGTATCATGCACCTAGTATCATGTACCCAGTATTTAGTTTGTATATATGTATGAAGCCAATTTTTTACAGATTGATTCTTGCTGAAGAAGTTTAAACCCTCTTACATGAACTGAACACAAAGGACAATGAATGAAAAATTAAATTTTAATGTTTTTTTTCAAAACTGGGATTTTTTTCGAAAATTGTATTGATTGTACAGATTTTTTAAAAAAATGTACGGATTTTTAAAAAAAAGTACGGATTGGTTTTATAAAATGTACGGATTGTACGGATTTAAAAAAAAAAAAATTGTACGGATTGTACGGATTTCTTCTGAAAATGTACGGATTTTTGTACGGATTTGTTCAAAAAAGTTTTGGCCACCCTGAATCTTCGCTTATCCACTGAAACGATTTTCAGTGTTGAACTATTCGGCCGGCTGGGAAATGGAGCCTAAAGCTTCCCCAACATTCATGATTTGATTTGATTTGATTTGATTTGATTTGCAAGCTGTTTTATATTTAAGAGATATTAATAGTTACTTTCCATAAAGTGTTAGTATATTTCAAAAATTTATTTGGAATTTTTAAAAAGCGCTTTCAACGTAAAATGTTATATTTTTTGGAGTAATCAGCTGTGTTTACACTGTAAAACCAGATGGACGCTTTGGCCAACGGGTTTTTAAGCATTTCAGTTTGTATTCAAGAGATTTTAACACATAGCTTTCTGTGCTCGATTTAAGAACATTTTTTTTAGGATAATGATCTGATGTACTGGGGCCTGGACTACCCTCCGCTCACCGCCTACCACAGCTACCTGGTTGGTAGGGCGGGGCAGTGGGTCAACTCCTCCTTCACAGAACTTCAGACTAGCCGGGGGATAGAGTCTATTCAACACAAACTATTCATGAGAACTAGTGTTATATTAGCAGATCTGGCAGGTCAGGTATAATTAACGGGTCTACCCAAGTGTTATATTAGCAGATCTGGCAGGTCAGAATTAATTAGCAGGTCTAGCCGAGTGTTATATTAGCAGATCTGGCAGGACAGATATAATAAGCAGGTCTAGCCGAGTGTTATATTAGCAGATCTGGCAGGTCAGATTTAATTAGCAGGTCGAGCGGAGTGTTATATTAGCAAATCTGGTTTGTCAGATTTAATTAGCAGGTCTAGAGGAGTTTTTTATTAGCAGATCTGGCAGGTCAGATATAATAAGCAGGTCTAGCAGATTGTTTATTAGCAGATCTTGCAGGTCAGATTTAATAAGCAAGTCTAGCAGATTGTTTATTAGCAGATATGGCAGGTCAGATTTATTTAGCATGTCTAGCGGATTGTGTATCAGCAGATCAGGCAGGTCAGAATTAATTAGCAGGTCTAGGAGATTGTATATTAGCAGATATGGCAGGTCAGATTTAATTTGCTGGTCTAGTGGAGTGTTTATTAGCAGATCTGGCAGGTCAGATTTAATTTGCAGGTCTCTAGTGGAGTGTTTATTAGCAGATCTGGTAGGATAGATTCAATTAGCAGGTCATGCAGATTATTAATATTTAAGCAGAATTGAATTGAATACAAGAATGAAATTATTTTCATCATGGGGAATCTTTCTTTTATAAAAATCATAGATTGGAGAATACACTTCTGGAAAAATCAAGCCCAAAATGTTATTTAAGAGATAGAAAATCAGTTAAATTAATCTTAATTTTATGTTCTTGGTTATCAAAGAAAATCACTACTAACGAACCAATAAACGTCAAAACGAAACTAAACCGATCCGGTCCAAAGTTTTCAGGGTCCTCGCACGTCCTAAAAGATTTTTGATTTTTTGATTTTAGAAAAATCACAATAACTGTAAAAAGGAAAATACGTGAACTTTTTGTATTTGTTTTAAGTACGAACAAAAAAAAGCGTGTAGTAAATAAATATGTTTTTTAGTTTTGTTTCCTGGTATTTTTCTTTTGTCTGGTTCTCTAGTGTCCGGGACAGGAATATTGTTAGGTAAATTATATCATTAAGGGTCAGAGGCGTACACAGGGGGGGGGTCAAAGGAGG
>NW_019396676.1:3742-55099 GCF_000591075.1 Eurytemora carolleeae | reverse complement strand
TCAATCTAGAATAATGCTAGTGAGTTTTCATTTTCATATGCCAACGTAGACATCTGCTTTTTACAACGAGAACAGAAAATGATACTTTGATTACGACCCCAAATATTTTTATTTTATTTTAACGTAACACAGCCTTTAGAACATTATACTTTGACTGTAGGTTGATTATTAAAAATAATGATAATACTATCGTTGAAGTAAGCCTTCGTACTGTAAAATGCAAAAAAAATGTCAAGCCATTTTTTATTATTGTGGAAGGAAAAAGTTAATGAGAAAATAGATAAATAATTAGTTTACTATTAATTTTTTGAGATAAATTTGAAACTCCCCCCACCCCACCCCCTTCTTGCTAGAGAGGACGAAAATTTGTATTGTAATATTCAGATAAAGAAATTTGAACTACAGATTATTATTCAACCAAAATCTAAATTAAATTTTAAACTGAAGATATCATCAAGCGAAAAATACTATAAAAGTTTGTGTTTATTTTTTGAGTGGTCCCTTGAAAAATTTAGAAATTTATTTTATTTTTCAGCACTTTACCCTGGTCTCATACTGATAGATCATGGACATTTCCAATACAATAATATTTCTCTGGGGCTCTTCATCATTGCAACATCCCTGGTGTCCAGGTTAATATTTGCATTATCCCTATTTCCAGGTAAAAACTTTTCATTGCAACATCCCTGGTGTCCAGGTAAATACTTGTTATTGCAACATCCCTGGTCTCCAGGTTAATATTATTGCAACATCCCTATTTTAGTGTTCTGATAAATATTAATTATTATTACAGCTTCCCTGGTTTTCATCAAAAAATATTATTGCAACATCCAAATACTACTTAGTACTTACATTTAAATATTCTAGGAAAATCATCATATTTTGTGCAACAATCTCGATCTTTATTCGTTGATTTCGAAAATGAACGATTTTCTAGAGGGGGAGGGGGGGGCCTTCAGCACATTGCATTTTTGTAAAAAAAATGATTAAAAACTGTGTTCAATCTAGAAATGTATTATTTATTTTCTAGGAACCGTGACGTGCTCGGATCAATTTTCTTCTGTCTTGCGTTGAATTATAAACAAATGGAGCTTTACCACGCTCTTCCATTCTTCTTCTTTCTTCTTGCTAAATCTTGGAATCAACTGACATTCTGTAAAAAGGTAAAAAAAAAAATCCTCCGCTATTTATACAGATGGCAGGCCTCTTTTAACAAACTGAAAGCGCCCTAACCAGCTCTGGGATGTACTCAGAAAACCGTCAAAGTAATAGGATATCAATCGTTTTCATCCAATAAACGTCAAACCTGCTAATTCAGATAAATTATAATTTTTACAATGAAAAGATTTTATGCGTACCAACAAAATTTAGCGAAATATTACTAAAATTGACAACCCCTCTTTAAACTTTTATATTACAATAAAAAACGTGTTTTAGATAACCAAGGTAATCTTGATTGGTGTAACTGTAGTTCTTACTTTCTTATTCATCTGGTCACCTTTCCTTCATAGAGGTCTACCAACTACCTTGCAGGTAAACCTTTCCTTCATAGAGGTCTACCAACTACCTTGCAGGTAAACCTTTCCTTCATAGAGGTCTACCAACTACCTTGCAGGTAAACCTTTCCTTCATAGAGGTCTACCAACTACCTTGCAGGTAAACCTTTCCTTCATTGAGGTCTACCAACTACCTTGCAGGTAAACCTTTCCTTCATAGAGGTCTACCAACTACCTTGCAGGTAAACCTTTCCAAGTTAGAGGTCTTATAACCACCTTACAGGTAAACATATACAACAACCTACTATCTATCTGTTATGACATGTTAGCAACCTCTAAAGACTTCTAGTAAGTGGTCTACCAACCTAGTAAAATGACAGTCGTAATTTCAAATTGACCTTTCGTTTAAAGAGGGACGTGCTCGATTCACAACAATAATAACTTTTATCTGATTTATAATGTGGAAGATACGAGAGAAACCATTGGAAAATAATCTATCAGAAGATAATGGATTTATTATATTAATTTGATCATGGATAAAGATTTTAGAGGAACCACATTGTGAATCGGACTTGCTAGTTCTATAAATAACGAGTCAATTGAAAGAACGCCTATGGTCCCTATAAAACTTAATATTTATATGTTTATATTTATCCTAGGTGTTAAAGAGGATTTTTCCAGTGGATCGAGGGATCTTTGAGGATAAGGTATTTATTAACATTTTTACAATATTGGGTTGAAATAGAGTTGGAAACCGTTATTTTAGACATGCATGATGTTTAGGCTTGGAGGCTCGACAAAATTATAAGAAGTTTTAAATTGACTTTTGTATTTATGCAGCTTAGACGATCTAATGAAATATTTAAGTTTACCTTGTGTATCAGGTCGCAAACTTCTGGTGTAGTGTGGATATCCTGCTCAAGCTGAAGAATAGGTTGGATATCTCTCAGCTTGGAGTCATTTGTCTCATCACAACATTTATTGCCAGGTATACGCTTCTATACATATTTATAAAGTAGTAATGTCTGTTTTTCTGTTTTTTTGTGTGTCCGATCATAACTCAGAAACCCCTTGACCGAGTTGCCTCAAATTTTAATTGGGGAACTCAGTAGAACCACGAGATTGCTCTTAGCCTGGTTAAATATTCTAGTTGAGGGGGTTTACTTTTACAGACAACGCTGGATTCCCAAGCTAGTAACCAGTTTAAAGTGGAATGAAAGTCGTCCTTTTTAAGGCCGAATTTCGTTAAGAATAATGTAATTTGTAACTGTTCGAACTCTTTAAATGTTTTCTGAAAAGTGTTAGTTAGAGCTCTATCAGTCATAAGTTTAAAGAATCTTTTTTGTTACATTTTCAATGTAACGATTAAAGGGAGTGTCTGGCTATACATGGTAGCGGGCAGTCGTGCCGCGCCACATTCACAACGTGCTGGACAGGCGAGCAGCGCCTTGGGACAAGGGCCAGGAGGATTTTAAAGATCGATTTTGCGCTCTTACTTAGCAAATAGTACAAACGTTACTAAAAAAAATCTCTCCTCTACTGCACTCACAGCTCAACGACTACATTCACAGCTCAACTACCATGTCTAGCTAGGCACTCCCTAATTAAACAACAAGGGCTACTTTTACTCAGCTATTCACTGGTTCCCATTATAGATAAAGTGCTATCTAAACTTTTGAGGCCCCTGCTAACTATTTTTATTTAGTTTGCCGAGTAACCTTCATCTTCTGTTTAAACCTTCAAACCGTTCATTCCTCTTCGCTCTGCTCAACACGTCTCTAGTTTTCTTTCTTTTCTCTTTTCATGTAAGTTTATTTTGTTCGTTATTATTTAACCTTGATTCAGTAGTTTCATTTTGAGATGGAAATATGATTACTATAGGTCGTCCCTAAAACTCTCATTTTCTGTCAAAGCTTGCTTTTTAATTAGTTTTTTTCATTATGTTCTTTAGTATTTTTTCTAACTTTTTCTAGATTTTCATCATAAATAGTATTTTTTCTAACTCCTTCTATATTTTCATCATAAATAGTATTTTTTCCTTTCCTTCAAGTTAATAAAAAGAACCTTGTTAATAAGTTACCTTTACTTTCTTCTGTAAGGGACTATAGCCGTAATTACTAATTTCCTTTAAATAGTTGTATTTCAGATAATAGAACCCTTTAAACCTCGATCTGAGTATTAATAAGGAATATATCGTCGTTTTTTAATTGTGATCATTTCCTGCATTGTCTCTGCAGTATAAATGCGCAAGTCCCTTTTTAAGAGCAACACTGCTTGAAAAAAATACATTTTCAGCAAGAAAGATATTGATATCTCATTTTCAGGCTAGGTTTTAATGGTTCTGTTGCGAATCGGACTTGTCACTTTATTATTGAAAGACCATAGGGTACCTGAAATCCCTGAAATGGAATTTTTTTTGTTAATTCTTTCCCTGGAAGGATGAGTCAGTAACCCCATTCTGTCTTCCCTCGAAACTGCAGTATACTTTTTTTTGTAAAAATTGAATAGGGATTTTGGTTTATTTTTTATAAAACAACAATTTGCAATTGTATCCTTGCTCCTTTCTCACTCATCTCGCATGATTTTGTATTCCAGTCTTTAAATTTATGGTAAGTAATTCTTTTCAACTGTTTTTTGTTTAAAAATTTCAAAATCTGGATTAATCTTTTGGTTACCTAATCTTAATTTCTCGGAAAAAATTGTTGTGGGTTATCAGGGAGAATAGTTTTCAATAGAAATTTTTCTCCTTTGACGTAGATGTAGAATCTCTGATGATTAAATGATACTAGAATCATGAAGTAAAGATTATTTTCAATTAAGGATCATTCAAGCATCAACCATAAAACAACATTTTCATTAATAAACCTCTATTCAGCTCTTCTTGGGAAAAGATTTTATTTGTTCTCCACTTTTAAGAAAATTTTTTTAAACGAGGTTTTTAGGAAAAGGGGGTGGGGTGTGATGCTGATGAAAAGTGGGCCCATCAGACAGTGATGGAAAAATACACATTAATGGTCTTGACAAAGGCCAATCTTTAAATTAAATGTCACTCGAAACAATGTCAAAAGTTTCTTTCAGAAAAATAAGGATGAGAATTGAACATGAAAGCTGTGAACTGTTTAGGTTCATGAGAAATCCATCCTTCTTGTTGCTATCCCGGCAATACTGGCAGGATCCATTCTACCTCAGCAGTCCTTGTACTGTAGCAACCTTCTCCCATGGTTCCTCTCCATCTCAACCTTCTCCATGCTCCCTCTCCTATACAAGGCACAGTGTTGTCAAAGTTGACATTGAACTATTCACCTTGACCAAACATGGTGTTGATCCGTATTTTACAGCAAAATCATATATTTAATAATCATAATTTTCAATTTTCTTTTTATTCACTTTCAATATTTTATCTGTTTTTCGTAAGTTTTAAAGTTTTTAAACTATGTATTATTATAAAGTATGATATGTTTTGAAGGACAAATCCACTAAAAATGGTTTGAACATTCATGTCTCAGGAGGGAGGGAAGGCCAAGCAGCCATGAACCCCGTGGAAAAGTCTCCGAAACCCTGCAGAAACAGTCTCCGAACCNCTTCCTAACTTTTCAGCTGACATGTATGATGACCACACTTTACAAGGATGGGTTGCTCATTCCTAGCTCTGCACTGTTCATCATGTACCTCGTGGTCCATCAGAATATGCACTTTATTCTACCAAGAAAACAGCCTAAACAGAGGTAGTTAACTTGTTAATTCAGACTTCATTTACGTAAACTTAATGGCTAAAATACCCCTCTCTTCAATCTAGAATTGTTTGTTTTTTACAGAAGTAGTTTGTTTGCTATTTCTAAAAAACGAAGAAATAAAGACATTTTTTAAAAAGGGACTAATAAGCAGTGTTTTGGGCGCCGGATTCGTTGAATCCGCAACATTTTGGCTTCCTGGATTCGGATCCACAAAAATATACGAATCCCCGGATCCAAGGGGCAAATATTAACCTAAGAAAAAACTTTTTGCTCTTCAATCCTAAATCTGGACTGTTGAAAAAAGAGAGATCATTTGAAATTTCCTTATTTCTGAATGGTTCATCAAGGTTTAATATAAAAATTAGCAACGAAAAAGAAAGAAAAATTATTTAAAATTTTTCTTGTGTTAAAAAATTTGTAAATTAGTAATTTGGATCCGGATCCATTTTATCAGGGCGGATCCAGGATCCGGATTTGAATCCGCATCAAAAGGAAATGGATCCTAAGCACTGCTTTTAGGAATAAACATCATTCCCGACCAAATAATTATTTAATAATTTTCAGAATATCATCTCCTCTTCCGGTTGAACCTGAATCAGTTTGGGAGCGTTCACTGGCTTTAATTCAAGTTCTCTCAATTCTTGGTTGCATCATCCTTACTCTTCTCTTCGTGTTCTACCCTCCTCCATCCAGGTTAATTGTCATTTTGTTTTGGGACACACTGTTAAAATTGTACATCTAATCTAAGTTTGTCTATTTTTTTGAAAAACTCATTTTAATTCCCCCCATAAACAAATTTTACTTCACATTTTTTTTAGCTGTTCGCTGAATTGTGAAAAAAAAATTCATTTTTGGATAAAAAATATCAAAAAGGGTGAAAAAAGTTTCATTTTATTTATTTCCCCAGAACATCAAACATTCCCCCCCCCCCCTCATATATACCCTGCCCTAATCTAATCTAATACCCCTGTATTCTACAGTACACTTTATTTGATCTAATCATGTATGTTTAGGTATCCCTACCTGTGGCCTGCTGTAATATCCCTGTACTTTGCAGTACACTATATATTATCTAATCATGTGTGTTCAGGTATCCCTACCTGTGGCCTGCTGTAATATCCCTGTATTCTACAGTACACTATATTTGATCTAATCATGTATGTTTAGGTATCCCTACCTGTGGCCTGCTGTAATATCCCTGTACTTTGCAGTACACTATATATTATCTAATCATGTGTGTTCAGGTATCCCTACCTGTGGACTGCATTAATATCCCTGTATTCTGCAGTACACTATTTATTATCTTGTCATGTATGTTCAGGTATCCCTACCTGTGGACTGCATTAATATCCCTGTATTCTGCAGTACACTATATATTATCTAATCATGTATGTTTAGGTATCCCTACCTGTGACCTGCTGTAATATCCCTGTACTTTGCAGTACACTATATATTATCTAATCATGTGTGTTCAGGTATCCCTACCTGTGGCCTGCTGTAATATCCCTGTACTCTACAGTACACTATATATCATCTAATCATGTATGTTTAGGTATCCCTACCTGTGGCCTGCTGTAATATCCTTGTACTCTGCAATACACTTTATATTCTTTTCTGCTGCTTTTCATTACATACAACTCTACGGTGTAGGAACAACACAGAACAAGAAAACTTTGTGATATCTTTGTAATGTGACAATAAAGCATTTTTGTTTGGAAGAAACTGATAATTTTCCATGTACTCTAATTTTCTGATCTCTAGATCTTTGCATTGCATTGGTGTAAATCTTGTAAATTTTAAACTTTAACTTTTTTTATCAGATTACAAAGATGAAAGAATTTTAAAATCACAGTTTGGGGTAATTTATCTGTTCCTTTGATGGTTAAATGGTTTAAGAAGACGTTGGGGGTGCAACAAAAATCGTGAAAGAAATAGATTTTTTGCCATTAAATCAGATTTTGTTATTCCCACATCTTTGAACCCCGATTTTGCAGACCTTTGATATTTCAATGAATAAATTCTGTAAGATAAAATATAAAAGATTTACACCACCAGGTTACAAAGATAGTGGAATTAGAAAATTTGAGTTTGTGGCAAAAATTCAATTCCTGTGTTAGAAGACACATGTTTGGTTGGTGTTTTACTACTAAGTGTTAAACATATATTATCTATGATTTGTTGAATTTTTCAGAGAAAATGCCAACAGTAATATTATTGGACAGTAGTCTATCTATGTCAAGGCTAGCCACGCCTAATCCCAATCCTAACAGTCCCATAGAACTCTCCAGTACAGGTAGGAGCCTGGAGCATACAGGGGGTCCTAAATTAAAGGAAAAATTTGATTTTTGGTTGGAAATCAATAGGACAAAAGATGGTGAGGTTTTTTAGCCAACTATTTATCTACTGCGCATTTAAATGATAGCTTAAAAATCAAAATAACTATATAAACTGAACCTAAAATACAAAATAGGGTTGAACATTTTATTTGACGGACTTTTAAAGAATCCGTCCAAATTTTATTATCTATATTTTTGCCATTTTAAAATAATTAAAGAAGGTAGAATATATAAGAAGCATAATTATTATAACTTTATAAAAACCTGCGACATGCTTAATTTTTAAGTTCACTTCTAAAAGCACTGGCGTTGTTATTTTAAGTGCACTCCATTAGAAAAGGGGTATGTCAGTTTACAGTGATGCCGTTTTAATCTTTATCTGATCAATGATGTGGAAAATATTAAATAACGACTAGTTTTCTGTAGAACTTTTTTTTACATTTTATGTCGTCGTTATTTAATAATTTAAAAAAAAACTAATTTTGAAAACGTATCCACCCCCAAAGTAGTAGTTTTGAACATCGAATTTGTGCTCAAACTCAGGATTTACAGATCTTTAAAAGTTTTATATGTCTCAAATGAATCCGAAAGAAGTTTTCCACAACACTGCATACTCAGTTCAAAAACGTTACATACTCCCTTTAAGCTTGGAAAATGAAAATAGTCAACTTTAAGTTACACACTATTGAACCTTGTTTATTTTTGATCTAAGTTTTAATGGTACCGTTGTTAATCGGACATCCCACTCTATAAAGGGAAGAATACTTGAAATTACGTGTACAGTCTCTTTAACAGAAGTAAAATGTTTTTAATCTTCATGACAGAAACAATCTCAAGAACTGACGAGGGTCAACCCAGACCGAAATATATTTTCAATAAATGTGGAACTAACATCTACTTTTTTTACTTAGTTTTCATTGTTATATTTGACTCTTGTGACGTAGTCTATAATTGGTTAATTTCTCTGTTGCCACCTATTGTACTTGATAATCTATTTGATTATACATATAACATTATTATGTAGGTGAAGAAATGGAGCTACGACATTTAGCAGCCTACGGAATAACGCAGCTTCTTGACCAGGTATAACAAATTTCGAACATTTTCTTGGAGTTTATCTTCGCTTTAAAAAGATAGAAAATATAGCAGAGGACTTACAGGGTTACCCACAAAGAATGAAACTCCAGAGACGACTGACAGTCGTCTTTATCTTTAAATAATAAATTTGATAATATATCAAAAAACTAGGCTTTCCATCTTCTTTTTCAATTGTGAACATTTTTGTTTACGTTGTAAAGCAAAAACAAAAATGGATTTTTCAACGTTTATGGAAATTATATTTTGTTGGAGGCTAATTTTTCAATTTCGATAAGTCATAAACCTTCGCTTGGGTCATGTAAGGTCCCGAACATATTTTCATAATAATTATGATTATTCCACGAAGTAGGTGACAAATTACAATAATAAGCTGAAATAATGCAAATTGAAAACAAAAACAAAATCATATGATTTCCATTTATTATTTGTGCAGCTACATATTACAAAGAATGTGTCCAGTCATGCATTAATTCTATAAACAGGTCTCTAAAAATAAACATGATTAAAATTACTTACATCATAATATTATTGACAAATTTAAATGAAAGGGAGATATAATTAAGTTTAAAATCAGAAATAACAAATTAATTCTGGTAAGTAGGAATGTGTTCAAATCCTCCAAGAATGTGGTATTATATTACTAAAGCGCAGCACAGTCTTTCCGTGAATAATCAAAATTATTCCAGGGTTTTTCTTTCAATATTTATATATTAAGGTTGAATCCAACTGTAAACTGGAGTATGTTGCTTTAATCCAGTTTTCCTCCATCTGTGAGCTAATTGCTCCATTCTCGAGGGATATGGATCAGGTTCTTATCTCATGTTTTTCATATTATAAATTTCAAGTGACCCTCCCTTGATATCCGATTCACACTGTTACTCTTGAAAGCTTTGTCTTATCAGCAATGAATACAACGACATTTTTAACATCATATTATTAATCGGATAAAGGCTTAAATCAGTGCTCAGTATCCATTTAATTTTGATGCGGATCCGGATTTGGATCCTGGATCCGCACTGGAAAAATGGATCCAAATCCGGATCCAGGTCATTTCTTTACTGATTTACTGAATTATTTTAACAAAAAATATTTTTCAAATTTTTTGTTCTATTTTTTCGCATATTTTTATTCTAAAACTTGATAAACCATTCACAAATGAGGCAATTTGTATAATCTCTCTTTTTAAAAAAGTTTAAATTTGGGTTTTAGGAGTAAAAAAGTTCTTTTTGTAATTTTTGATCGATATTTTATCCCTTGGATCCGGATCCAGGAAGCCAAAATCTTGCGGATCCAACGAATCCGGATCCGGATCCTAAGCACCGGTTTAAATGATACCATTTTAAATAAAGGGTCACTTAAAACTACAATAATAGTTTCTTTAAGAATTTTGAATATTTTCAGATTAGATCCAAGCTTACAGTGAACTGCCAGGATAAATCTAGTTTAGAGGTTGGACTACAGGTACACTCATGCTTTTTTTTTAGAAATANAGATACTAATAGTTAATATTTTAGGGGTTGCTAGGTCTAGTACAGGAAGATACTAATAGTTAATATTTTAGGGGTTGCTAGGTCTAGTACAGGAAGATACTAATAGTTAATATTTTAGGGGTTGCTAGGTCTAGTACAGGAAGAATGGGGTTCAGCTACACCCATTACTCTTATCATAGTTACTGATGGAGGGGTAAGAACATGTTTACACTTTCATTCTAATTTAAACTTTAACTTAGTTTTCTAGTTCAGAAAAATTTATGACTGGAGCAAGATGGGACTGAGCATTTATCTAAAAATTGGTTTAATTACTAAATGAGATAAATTGAAAGTATTTTTATTGTAAAACTTTTGTTGATACCTTGCACACAATGGTTATCAAAGAATGTATATTATATCATATCTGTTCGGTTCCATAGTAGTAAAGCTATCGTTGTTTCTACTCATGAAGGGACTGGGTGCTTGAGTTGGTTTCCACTCATGAAGGGACTGGGGGCTTGAGTTGGTTTCAACTCTCGGAGGGACTGGAGGGATATTAGATTTAATTCTGAATTGATTTGGCATTAAATCATTATAATTAAATTCGGAAAAGTACATATTCTTTAAGTAACATGTTAAGATGGGAATACGTTGTCTAGGCTTAAAAATGTTAAATTCTGATAATTACCATATGTTTCCCTGGAGTAAAAATGCCGAAGTCACTAATGTAGAGAACCCAAAAAATAATCTGTTTTTACAAACTATAAAAAAAATATAAACATTGTTTGCTACTTGATACTAGATCTGTAAAGGATATACCGTTATGTATATTTGCATGGAGGGTTATTTGAAATTACACTTAGAGTCCCTGGACGGAAAGAAACCCCACTATCCCGTGTTTATCAACCCACACAGTTTTCCACTCTACCATTCATACCTCTTTTATAATTTTAACAGGGGTGTATAATTTTTAGAATACGTTTGAAAATTGGGTGTTATGGGTTTGACAAATTGGACTTCAAAAGGCAACTTTTCTCATTCTTATTATACTCTTTACAAACAAATTTATTAATTTTCCCCTAAAAACACTTTCCCCTATTAAGCAAATAAAACCCTAAAAACTGATGGGGAAAAATGAATTTCAAAAGGGTAAGGAATAAAATAATTCGAGATAATATACATCCCTGAGTTTTAACACTTTTAAACAAGATTTAAATTTTGAAAGAGGATTAAAATATCTTTAAATAAATTTCATATTCTTAATATTTGTTAATTAATGTTTTCATAATTTTAATGATTGTTATCATCAATTCAAGTGGCTTTAATTTAAACAATTCTCATTAATTGACAAAGTACCTTTTGAAAACTTATCTACGAAAATGGCCGGGTTTTTTCTGATTCCAGATAGTAAACAACTATTTAGAGCAGTACACTTAAACCTTCAAAATAAGGGAATTTATCGCAAGTTAATAGTAATAAGTAGCTGAAAATACCATTTTTCACTTGGGTTTTACAAAAAATCAAACTTTTTAAAGAAAAGTTTCGCAATCCGGGCTGAACCTCCCAAATGCAGGACGAATTGAAACCTTGTTTTGCACGAGGGAGCCTCAAGCAATCCCCAAAAGTTTGATTTGATTTGATTTGATTTGATTTGATTTGATTTGATTTGATTTGACTTGACTTGACTTGACTGGATTTGATTTGATTTGATTTGATTTGATTTGATTGACATATTGATATTGACATTGATATTTATACTGATATATCGGTATTGGTATTGATATTGATATTGATATTGATTTGATATCGGTATTGGTATTGGTATTGATATTGATATTGATATTGATATTGATATCGATATCGATATTGATATTGATATTGATATTGATATTGATATTGATATTGATATTGATATTGATATTGATATTGATTTGATATTGACATAGATATAGAAGATCATACCCGATTTATTTCTGACAATTTCATCTCATTGTTTCTTTAGCAAGAAATCCGCAAGTCGTTTTTATTGAAAATGATAATTTTTAGAAACAAGAACAGGGATAAATTACCATTTTTATTCAGGCAAAGGTTTCAAGGGACATGCCACTCTTACAATGAAACTCTTTTAAAATTGCGTGTACAGTCCTATTAAGACAATTTGTTTCAGTATATCTGTAGCGTGTATAATGGATACAGGACCTGCAGTGGATATTGCTAAAACAGCTTATAATGCTCTCTTTAATAAACTAGGTAGGATTTAAGGGTACAGATTATTAAGAAAACAACTATTTTTGATGCTCTTGAGATATTATAAAAAAATATTTTAATCATCTATTTTCATTTTTAAATTATTTTTTTTCAAATTTAGCGAGAAAAAACGGTCCTCTTAAAAATTGAAAGATTGTATAATTATTTAATATATATAACCTCCCTCTCTAGAGATTTCTAGATTTCTATAATATTACATTGCTACCGAGTTCCTCAATCAAAATTTTAAGCAAATCGGTCCAGGGGTTCAAGAGTTATGATCGGACATGCACATTGCACACTATCAAAGAGACAAACGGAGATTTCTACTTAAGTACATATATAGATATATAGGATTGATTTGATAGATAACATAATAAGATTTCTTCGAAGTTTTTTTTTAATGATCTTAAGATTTGAAGTGACATTAGAACGCTAAAACTTCTTAACTAATAATTTTAACTTCATATTTTTAAACAAATTTTGGTGAAAAAAATTGTTGTGCATATGTTAAGACAGTCAAACGGCGGGTCGGTGTTTCAAAAAAATTAGAAATGGTTAATAACTTTTTTATTAATCTTTTTTTATTATTACAGGGCTAAAATTTATTTATTTCAAAAACCCTTGAAAAATGAATGTAATAACATGTGGCACATGTCAATATTCGTCAAAAGTAAAAATATTTACTTTTGAACATTTTTCCGACGTATTTTTTAAAACTTTTTTAAAGTCTTCCCTTGCACCTTAACCATTAAAGATAGTGGTTTATTTTTTTAATGAAGAGGCCTTGAAAAATTGGACTAGGGACATGTATTTCATTCACCCTGTCTCAACTCTTAAGGGCAAAATCATGGGGGGGGGTTGGAAAACACCCCCCCCCCTCTCCATCTTTAATAGACAAAAATAGCCCAATCGGGATAGGGTTTAAGATGATATGAGAGAAACATATAAAGATTTCTTCCAAAGAAAAATAATTGTTATTTATTGATTTATAAGGCATTTTTAAAAATTGTGACCGTTTAAGAACCATTTAATAAATTCTTTTTTTTCTAGGATTAGGGAGCAGTCGGGGAAGTTTCCATAGTGTGGACGGATCCTTGAATATTAAATCCACAGAAACAATGTTTAAAGAGATATCAGCACTACACTATAATCAATGGATTGGAACTTTAGGTAAAATCTTATACAGAACAGATGAGTGGTTTCGGAGAAAATGCTCGTAAATAAAATTAAGAAAATCCGCAAAATTTTGTTTTAAATATAAGGGAAAAGACGCAGGAATGATGCATTCCTTTATAAAAAGCTGGTTTTTTGGTATGCAACAATTTTCATTTAATCCTGCCGGGATATTTTCATTGAAAGACACTTTGAAAATCTACAAAGGCAAAAAATCCGCAAAATCCGCAAGCCCTCGGGTTTATCTTTGAATCCCCTCTTTAAAAAGGAATGTCATTTACTCTCAGACAAATTAGAATCAATGGAAATTTAAACCTACGAGGGATTCAATGATAAACCCTTTTGATTAGAAGACCTTTCACAGTAATGGATAGAAAATATTTTATTTATTTATATATTTTCATTTACCGTCAAAAAGACGACAAAAACAATTTTCTGAATTTAATTATGCGTATTTTCACAAACTGTTCATCTGGTCTGTTTAAGATTTAAAGGTGTGATAGAAATAAGATATTCTCCCACTTCTGGATTTCTACACGTCTATTTTTGAGTATAAAACAGTTTCGCGGACTATTTTGAAAGGTTCTATCAGATTGCCTGTCAAAAAAAAAATCAAAAAGAAAATTAGTTTTTGCCACAAACTATAATATTTTAATTTTCCAATGTCGCAGACCTTAGATATTTCAAACTATGAATTCTGCCAGATCAAATAATACAACTTTAAAATATCAACGGTTTACTTACATCTTAAGGTTGCAAAGATAATAAGGATTAGAAAATTCTAGTTTGTGGCGCAAAGACTCAATTCCTTTCATACATATTTTTAAAAACTTAGTTTACTAAAGAATGCTGTACTCTTATGTACTTTTCTGTACTCTACCGTACTCTGCTGTATTCTACTGTGCTCTACTGTACTCTATTGCAATCTACTTCTACTTTACCCTACTTCTACTGTACTCTATCTCGCCAATGACCCTTATTTCTAGAGATGGGAGATAATATGTCCTGTAAGGTCCAGGTTTGTCCTCCTCCTAAACCTTATTCTAAAGCTGAGGATTTTACTGTAGTAAAACGAGAGCTCTCTTCTACTCTATCAATCAAGGGAAAACATGATGCATTATTTATTCTTTAATTTTCTTTTTTTCTGGTTTCTCATGAATTATTTTGATAAATTTAGTTTTTTGTTGTTTTATTTTTCCTTTGAGAAAAAAAAGAAAATTATCAGTTGGTTGTGATGAAATTTCATTATTACTTAACAGAACACCCTGTTTAACCAGAAATCCAGGGAGATTTCATTATTACTTAACAGAACACCCTGTTTAACTGGGAGATTTCATTATTACTTAACAGAACACCCTGTTTAACTATATATTTTTACCAGAAATCCAGGGAGATTTCATTATTACTTAACAGAACACCCTGTTTAACTATATATTTTTACCAGAAATCCAGGGAGATTTCATTATTACTTAACAGAACACCCTGTTTAACTATATATTTTTACCAGATATCCAGGGAGATTTCATTTAAGATACACTGATCATTGTGTTGTTTATTTTCTCATGCATATCGCTAGCTGTCCTTTTTATCTCTAGATTTTACTGATAAATCACCGAAACATGATTTTTTAATAGGTTTTTATTTTTTAATTAGATTTTTCGTATTGAGACAACGAAATCAAAAATTTGGGATTGTTTACAGATATTGCCTAATGCAGAAGCAGCTTTTCGTGTTTGTTCAGGGGAGGGGGATGGGGGGGGGGGCTAAATTTAATTCCTTTCAGCTAATTCGATTTTTGTTCTGTTTTGATTTTGGTTTCCTGAATCATACAAAGGGTGTTTTCAACTAGTCTTAAGGAATTCAACTTTTTGGAATTATTTATAAATCATGTTTTCGTTTTCAGGGATTTTTATCACAGGCAAGTAAAAAATGCAAAGATATATATTAATATGTAAAAAATTGCAAAGATCTATAATAAATAAGTTAAAAAATGCAAAGATGTATAATAAATAAGTTAAAAAATGCAAAGATGTATAGTAAATAAGTTAAAAAATGCAAAGATGTATAATAAATAAATAAATTGCTTAGATGGATAATAAATTAGTTAAAAAACGCAAAGATGTATAATAAATAAGTAAAAAAATTGCAAAGTTGTTTGATAAATAAGTAAAAATATTGCATAGATGTATAATAAATAAGTAAAAATATTGAAAAGATGTATTATAAGTAAGTAAAAAATGCAAAGATGTATAATAAATAAGTTAAAATGCAAAGATGTATAATAAATAAGTAAAAAAATTGCATAGATGTATAAGAAATAAGTTAAAAATGCAAAGATGTACAATAAATAAGTAAAAATATTGCTAAGATGTATAATAAATAAGTAAAAAAATGCAAAGATGTATAATAAATAAGTTAGAAATTCAAAGATGTATAATATATAAGTTAAAAATGCAAAAATGTACAATAAATAAGTTAAAAAATGCAAAGATGTATAATAAATTAATTTTAAAATGCAAAACACATGGGGAATAAGTTTTAAAATGCTAAGATGTATAATAAATAAGTAAAAAATGCAAAGCTGTATAATAAATAAGTAAAAAAAATTGCAAAGCTGTATAATAAATAAGTAAAAAAATTGCAAAGCTGTATAATAAATAAGTAAAAAAAATTGCAAAGCTGTATAATAAATAAGTAAAAAAATTGCAAAGCTATTTAATAAATAAGTAAAAAAATTGAATAGATGTATAATAAATAATTTATAATTTTTTAAAATAAATACGGAAGGAGGAGTTAATTTAAACTGAAAATTACATTTTTTGTTTTTTATTATAATTTTTATCACATCTGTTATTACTATACAGTACTAAATCAATACCATTATTTTTTTTTTTATATTATTATTATTATATTAATCTTTCCCAGGCTGATATATCTAGTCCACCTGTATACTCTAAGCATCTTATACTCCCAGTATCAGGGACTAAGGACAACAAGGGAGGTTTTAAAAATATTTGTTGTCTTTATTGTGATTTACCCCTCCTTCTTTTCATTCGTCTATTTTTTCTCCCCTCCTCTAATGGATATTAATGTTTTAAATGTTTTATATTCAACCCCTCTGGGGTAAAAAATCATACTAGAGAAATCTTGCTAGAGGTTAAAGAGTACTATTCAGTGCGTAAAAAAGAACCGAGTCTCTCCCACTCTGATTTTTTAATCCCTATATCTTTGCAACCATGATTTTTGGTAGATCAATTAATCAAAGATTGAAATATCAAAGGAGTTCAGGTTGCAGAGATATTTGGACGAAAAAAATTTATTTTGCGGCTAAAACTCATTTTCTTTGGCCTCGGTTCTTTTGTCAAGATCTTTTCTCTTTATCCTTGTATTTTCAACATTTGTCCTTGTAATTTTCAAAACTGCTTTTAAATATCCTCTCCCTTCAAATAGATTTTAAAATTCATAAATTCCTTGAAGGAAGAAAAGTTTTAAACCTCTGGAACTAGGATGATAAAGAGAACAATGAGCTAAAGGACGATGATACAAAAAATCCAAACATCTGCGTCTTTCTTCATGGAGCTCTTAAGGTAGGTTAATGGGGCAGATAGATGAACAATCAGAAAGACAGATCGATCTGTTGAGTAGATTTCAATAGACATTTTTTAGTTTGAATCTTGGATTGATTTGTTTTTTAGACAGATTTTTATCGAGACAGATAAACCAAAAGACAACTAGACCAATAGATGTTTAAAGGGAGTGACCGGCAATGTATAGTAGTTGCAGTGTTGTAGAAAAAAATTTTAGGATTCATTTGAAACATATAAAACGTTTTAAAGATCTATAATTACTGATATTGAGCGCAAAGTCGACATTCAAAATCATAATTTTTTTATATTTCGTAAATAACGACGACAAAAAATATTGTAAAAATTCTATAGTTAACTAATTAGATGTTCAGGAACATATTTCTAAAATGAAATTTGTCAATAAATCAATGTTAGAATCAATTATTTCGTTTTCATCATTATATTAAATTTCTTATTTTCTTTGAATTTGTTCGCAAATTTCTACAAATTCTTCAAATGTCGTCTTTTCTATAAATATTCCAGAAAATCGGCAGAAAATCTTTTGAATAATGAGAGATTATAGAAACTAATATTTAAAAAAAAAATACTTATTTATGATAATAAGAGTTTATTTTTATTTTCTCAGTCTGTTCCTATACAACAATTAGTTTACTGTAGAATTTTTGTTACATTTTTTTGTCGTCGTTATTCAATAATCTAAAAAACGATGTAAAACGTACCCACCCAAATTGATTATTTTGAACGTCGACTCAGACATTTTATATGTTTACAAATGCATCCTAAAAACTTAGATACAGGTACAAGATTTCCCTGTTCCAGCTTGAGAATATGTGTGCTCTGGTTGAGGTTGGAGAGGATTGGTTTGGGTTTATATACTCCTGGAGCGATACAAAGAAGAAATCATCTCTGATGTTGTCTATCCTAGAACCTGGAAACATGTCCGTTCCCTGGCTAGGATCTATCAATAGATTAGGAACAGTATCATTTTCTCATATTTTCGACATCCCCCCCCCCTTGGCCCCCACATGACAAGATATTTAACTGTGCATTTAACAAAAATAACTAATTATAATTCATTTAATTATTGTTCATAATATTATTAATCTTGAATAATTTACACTTTAAAACATACTTGATTACTATGCATGGTACAGGACCAGCCAGTGATCTCAACGAAACCCTTAGTTCTCCGTTTCCGGTCAAATCAGACAGGTATTTTCTCATCTTTTTAATTCTTTTTTTGTATCAATATAATTGATTTTCAAACATCCTGGAGAATAAAAAATTATACATTAACGGTCAACTAGCGACTTTGCACTTATCAATACTCAAAAATTTATTTATTTTTCCCAATTCAACGGAAAAACCTATAAAAACATATCAAGCTAAGCTTCAAAGGAACTGTATATTGCGTATAAGAAAAGATAAAGTTCTGCGAGAGAAAAAAAACTTATTGCATATTGGAGTAAAATCTCTCGCTTTGGCGAACTTTTTTGTTTCTCCCATATCTTAAAACATAATATATTTCATGGTCATCAAAATCTGTTTATTTATTTATTTTTCATAATCTGAAAAAACTGTGGCTTTATAATTAATGATTAATTATTGATTTAAAACTAATAAGTATCAATAATGAATAAATAAATTATATTTTAGAAAACCTAGTTACAGCAGCTGTCCTGTGGTTTGGATCAAACAGTCAGGAATACAATCAGATAATCAGAAGGTTTGGATATTTGTTCATTTAACTTTGGTCTTACAAATAAATCTAGCTCTTGGCCACGCTAGAAAACTTCCATTCAATCTATTAATATTATAGGTTCTACGCCACGCTAGAAAACTTCCATTCAATTTATTATAATATTATAGGTTCTACGCCACGCTAGAAAACTTTAGTTCAATCTATTAATATTATAGATTCTACGCCACGCTAGAAAACTTCCATTCAATCTATTGATATTATAGGTTCTACGCCATGCTTGAAAACTGTCATTTAATCTAATAATATTATAGATTCTACGCCACGCTAGAAAACTGCCATTCAATCTATCAATATTATAGGTTCTACGCTACGCTAGAAAACTTCTATTCAATCTATTAATATTATAGATTCTACGCCACGCTAGAAAACTTCCATTCAATCTATTAATGTTATAGATTCTACGCAACGCTAGAAAACTTCCATTCAATTTATTAATATTATAGATTCTACGCAACGCTAGAAAACTTCCATTCAATCTATTAATATTATAGAATCTACGCAACGCTAGAAAACTTCTATTAAATCTATTACTATTATAGATTCTACGCCACGCTAGAAAACTTCCATTCAATTTATTAATATTATAGGTTCTACGCCACGATAGAAAATTTCCATGCAATCTATTAATATTATTGAATTTACGCAACGCTAGAAAACTGCCATTCAATATATCAATATCATAGGTTCTACGCCACGCTGGAAAACTGTTATTCCATCTCTTTTTAAACTTTAATTTCGACTAATGATTAACATTTTTTAAACTATTATATACATACATACACATTAGTCAGGACTTATTTAGCCGTTAATGGCTGTTTAAATGACAACCCCTTCACAAAAAATGACAACAAATTTAAAGCAAAGAAAGTAAGGATAATTAATATAATTTATAACTTTATAGGTTCTACGCCACGCTAGAAAACTTCCTGAGAAAACTCAACATTTTTACAAAGAGTTGAATAGATTAAAAAGAGCTGCCGTGTGTCTCGGGTGAGTGGGTCAAAAACAGTTATTTTTAAAAAAAGATTTACTGAAAAAATATTGCTAAAAATATAAATATGTAGATTTATATATTTGGCTAAATATCATAGCAAGAAAATTATCAAGTGATATTATTTTACAATTTTATTTAGTCAGAAATAAGAGGCCCTTTTTAGCGATAAATACTTAAAAAAAAAAATAAAACGATATGAAAAAAGAATGTTCCAAAGGGAAAGGTTATAAAGGAGTAGATATTGTATTGAAGAATAAAATGGAAAGACTATAAAGGAGTAGATATAGTGTAGAAGAATAAAGGAGAAATTAAATCAATCAAAATAAGCAAGGAAAGCAGTTTTGATTTAGACAATGAAAATTATTATGTTCTGAAAGAAAACTATTATTTGAACTAGTTATAAAACTGTTTAAGCAACTTTAAGATTTACTTTCCAATGGAATTTACAAAAGTAGCGGAAACTCATTTTTCTAATGGTAATTCGCCATTTTTTCTTTACTTCAAATTTGTTTAAATACTAATGTTTTTTTGGAAAACGTTCTACTTATGAGAAAATCTAGTAAATACCCATGGGGTTAGTTCTTATATATATATGCGAAATGCTTTATTATATTAAAGATAGTAAATTTAATTGGTTTAGTATTTGTATTCATTAGTCCGGAACGTTTTGTGCATAGCAGTATTATACAAATCATCGAAAAATCACATGGAGAAGGACTTCGAACTTCTGAATCACAGATTTAGTTTCTTGTTCCCGCATTTTCATTTTTCTGTGGAAGACGATATTTAATCTCTACAGTTATTTATGTTAGGTTCTATGAACTGTTGGAAGGAGTTGCTCAGATCTGTGAACGTGAATGTGGTCTTCTGCCGCCAAATGTCAGTCCAGATTGTGCTATACAACTGACCTATGTAGCTCAGGTATACTTGATAAATTACCTCCTGATGTTAGTCCAGATTGTGCTATACAACTGACCTATGTAGCTCAGGCATACTTTACATAATACCTCCTAATGTTAGTACAGATTATGCTGTTCAACTAACCTATGTAGCTCAGGTATACTTGATAAATTACCTCCTGATGTTAGTCCAGATTGAGCTATACAACTGACCCATGTAGCTCAGGTATACTTGATATAATACCTCCTACTGTTAGTCCAGAATGTGCTGGTCAACGAACCTATTTAGCTCAGGTATACTTGATAAATTACCTCCTAATGTTAGTCCAGATTGTGCTATACTACTGACGTATGTAGCTCAGGTATCCTTGATATAATACCTTCTAATGTTAGTCCAGATTGTGCTGGTCAACGAAGCTATGTAGCTCAGGTATACTTGATATAATACCTCATAATGTTAGTCCAGATTGTGCTATACAACTGACCTATGTAGTTCAGGTATACTTGTTATAATATCTCCTAATATTAATCCAGATTATGCTGTTCATCTGCCCTTAGTAGCTCAGGTATACTTGATATAATACCTCCTAATGTTAGTCCAGATTGTGCTATATAACTGACGTATGTAGCTCAGGTATAATTGATATAATACCTCCTGATGTTAGTCCAGATTGTGCTGTTTAACAAACCTATGTAGCTCAAGTATAATTGATATAATGCCTCGTGATGTTAGTCCAGATTGTGCTGTTCAACAAACCTATGTAGCTCAGGTATAATTTATATAATACCTCCTGATGTTAGTCCAGATTATGCTGTTCAACTGACGTATGTAGCTCAGGTATACTTGATAAAATACCTCCTAATTTAGTGCAGATTGCGCTGTTCAACAAACCTATGTAGCTCAGGTATAATTGATATAATACCTCCTGATGTTAGTCCAGATTATGCTGTTCAACTAACGTATGTAGCTCAGGTATACTTGATATAATACCTCCTGATGTTAGTCCAGATTGTGCTATACAACTGACCTATGTAGCTCAGGTATACTTGATATAATACCTCCTAATGTTAGTTCAGATTGTGCTATACAACTGACCTATGTAGCTCAGGTATACTTGATATAATACCTCCTAATGTTAGTTCAGATTTTGCTGTTCAACTGACCTATGTAGCTCAGATATACTTGATATAACATGCCTGTTTTAACTCTGTTTATGGCCTGATACTTTGTTAACATGCTTATTGCTTATTTATAATGTTGCCAATATTTTGGAAAGCTTATATAATATAGATTTTCCATATTTTAGAAATTAATTCCTTAGCTTTTTTTTAAAATTTAAGTACTGAGTATCTTCAAAAATACATTCGTTTACGATATTTTTCTGAAGCAAATCCTATATCTGTATTTGTTTCAGGTGTTGAGATCTCAAGAATGTTACAGTGTAAACCACTCAATTCTACCCCGAGTAACAAACTTTAACGCGGGGAAAATATAAACAAGTGTTTCCATGAGTTACGTCTACTATTTTAACTATCTATCTATCTAAATATGTTACGTCTAACGGTCTACTATTTCAACTATCTATCTATCTAAATATGTTACGTCTAACGGTCTACTATTCCAACTATCTATCTATCTAAACCTGTTACGTCTATTATTCCAACTATCTATTTATCTAAATATGTTACGTCTACTATTTCATCCATCTATCTATCTATCTATCTATCTAAATATGTTACGTCTACTATTTCAAATATCTATCTATCTAAATATGTTACGTCTACTATTCAAACTGTCTATCTATCTATACATGTTACGTCTAACGGTCTACTATTCAAACTATCTATCTATCTGAACTGAAGTACCTGAGTACACTGCTGTTTTGTAACTGTATTTTGTAAAGCTGTACATACAAATAAAATATAAATTAAGCATCAATCTATTTTGTTTTATTCCAATGAAAAGGTCAGATTGTTTAAGCTTTATAATCATGTAGAGATGCAAAGTTTAAAAAGATATTATATTCAAGTATTAGTTTACGATCAATTTTTAAACAAAGAATAGTTTCGCAGTGCACAGGATCCTTTTAATTTCAATCATGCGGATCCGGATCTGAATCCCGGATCAGTTCTGTATACAAATAGGATTAAAATGTGAATCCGTCCTGTATACAAAAATGGATTATAATGTGAATCCGTCCTGTGAACAAATTGATCCGGATCTGAAACCAGCGAACGAATAATTCTTAAACTTTTAACCATCAAATTGATTTACCAATTAATTATTAGCAACAAATTTAATCCTATTTCATTTTTTACCATAAAAAATTATGCTCAAAGAGAAAAACACGGTCCGATGTTTGAATTCGGATCCGTGGTCCGCATATTTTTGCTACAAATGTTGCAGATACTAAGAACTGATCATAAGAATGACCTACAATACCCACACAGTTATTTTCTTTGTAAAGCCCACCCCCCTCCCCGTACACATAATTCCCAGATAGAGTTTGAGTTTTAGTGTTCTTATACATTTGAGTCTTTTCCTCAAACCCTGAATTTCTAATTGCTATATCTTTGCAATCTGCAATGTTGTAGAGTGTAGACCTCAGATATTTCAAACTATGAATTCAATTAGATCAAATAATATTTAAATATCAAAGGTTTAAACCATCAGGTTGTGAAAATCCTTACTGTCACATTATTCTAATCACCAAACACAAATTTACCTTCCTCACATGGATCCAGACTTCTGTAAAAAACTCACCAATATTCAAGACAGGGTCGACATGAAGTGCCGCAACGCACTAGCCTTAGATTTTACATCACTAACCAAATTTTTTTTTTTTTTAGCCCTAGACATCTACATTTTAAGCCTGTCAAGCACTGTATAACTTAAGTTTTTAAAAAGTAATTAGCAAAAAAAAACAATTTTTGCGTTAGGGCTTGCAACCTTTGGATTACCGTGTCCTTACACCTAAGAAAATCATTTTCACTTAGGAGCGATTCTTAAATCTTAGACATAACTTTTTGTGAATATTGGACCTTTATGAAATCATTCAATTCGAAGTCCTTATGTTTAATAATTGAAAACGCAAATATGAAGAGATTCCGCAGATAAATTCAGCCGACTACCCCCTTCGTAAAAAAGTAAGAATACTTCTTGTAACTTACATTTTTCTGTTGGAATATATATCTTAAGGAGGTTTATTGCGCTTTGTTGAAAAGCGTTTGGTCAGAACACTTATTTGGAAAAAATTATTAAATATATCGTATTCGTGTTACATTAAAATTGAGGGGGTTAAACTGAGGGAGTTTACTTCAGCTTGTTTGACAAAAAATTAGGAATTAACATAGAAAATAACAAATTTTATCGTGATAGTGTGATGTGATCAGGGGCGTGTTCTGGGGGGCAACCCTGTGTGCCCCCTTGACATGCCCCCCCCCTAGAACCTAATATATTAAACTTACACTTTTTTGTCTTATCAATTGACAATTTGTCCATTTTATGATAATTTCTCAAATTCTTTCATTAGACATCAATGTTATTATCGGGGTTTTATTTAAAATCTAAATCTGAGTTTAAGATGTTTGACCCAGAGTTGAGGGTAGATGTAAATAGCCCCCAAATCAAAATTCCGGTAGTATGTTACTTTTTCCCGGTTTCTTTGAGCCTTCAAAAAATTAAAAAAGAAAGAAAATACAAATGATCCACTTCTGATAAGAGAACGCGTGTGCGTTTTCAAATGCAAAGATTCAAAAAATCCCCCCCCCCCCCGAGGCTGAACCTCCAGTAAGCCCCTGGATGTTACCTGTTGATTGTTGTCTGTTGAATACAATTAAATACTATTATTTATGTTGTTTTAAACTAATCTTATTTTCTTATTTATATTTTTATTTATGCAACAATACTGTACAGATGCAAAAATTTTATTTCTATTATTTCTTAAATTGTACATATTTGTTAATTTAAAAGTTTACTTTGACATTTCTTACAAAATTTTCATTTTCCCATCCTCAGATCTCTCCAGAGCCCAAGGAGGGGCCTCAGCTCCTCTCGTCTTCTTCTGCAAAAAAAAAACAATTGTTAATAATTATTCTTATATGAAATAAAAGTTTAAAACCGTTCCTTTCCTATCTAATTATCTATGGATAAAAAGAGGGAGTGCAGAGCCGCCATGCGCCCCCGCGAAATGACCTCCGGACCTCCTGATACGCAGAATCACCTCCAAGCCTCAAACAACCGTCTCCGCCATGCCCCTCTCTACGTCTCCAAACCTCTGTCGCGGTACTTGGTGGTGATTCTGCGTACAAAAGGTTCCGTAGGTAATTTCTCAAATTGAGAGCTTTTTCAGAGTCTTTGTAAGTAACGGAGAAATTGTGAATACAGACTTTACTTATTCTTTTAATAAATTGTAGACAACTCCTCGATCCATCTCAAGCAGTAAGAGATGAAAAGAGGATGCACCCACATTTCGGAAATCCCACGATTAGAATGTTGATTCACAAAAGAATGCTGATAAAAGAGATTCAAAATAGGATTAAATTTTTTTTGTCCACCTTGTATATTCGTGCTTTTTACCTTGCTCCCGCAACCTCCTTGGCCCTAGCAGTACGCATTTTTTCCTACAACAGTAAAATGATGAAAATGTAATGAAATATTTAAAAAAACATAATAAATACAATGAAGCTTTCCTCAATAAGACTTCTTATGGTTATTCTTGTTTTTCTACAAACAGAAAACTTTAAATGGGAAGACGACTTTTGACTCATGTTATGACTTTAAATAGACCAACGAACATGAGAGTAATTGTTCAGTGTAAACAGAACAATTTTACTTAATACGAGATTTGATATTATTTGCTATATAACAACATTAAATTCACTTGTTAATAGCTTTAACGTCGTCTTTCTACTCCACATTTGTCTGGTTATTACTGTATAGAAATGAAATATGTAAAATACAGAGAGAAAATGAAAACTAACCGCGAGGGCTAGGATAATCTGTGCCTCGAATACTCCAACAGGAAGAGAAGGAACCAGGCTTCTTTTCTCACCAACAGGGAACACCTAGAAGGATATTATAGAAATGTTTAGATATTTAAAGGGACTGTACACGTAATTTCATGTAATCTGATACATTTATAAAAGAGAACCGTTAAAACTTTGTTTATCCAATACAAGAGACAAATACATGTTTTAATAACTTTGTAAATTCACTATTTTCAATAATTGTGGTTTCAGATTTCTGATGGAGAAAATTTTCAGAATTAAACCTTTTTCAAACTAGAAAACGACAATATTAAGTTTACATTATCGATCAGAGAAAGGTTTAAAGGGTAATTGTTGTGAATCGGGAGTGCCCCCAGCTCTTTTACTTTAGGGTTACTTAAAATTACGAGGACATTCTCTTAAAGTACGCCATTAACGATTCTGGATAATGGCGTACTTTAAGAGAATTACCGATACTGGATAATGGCGTACTTAAATATATAGACAAAAAATTATTGATTTTTACAGTGTACAAAATAATTTTACAATTTGAATTTAATAACTTTTAGAGGTTTAACCCTATACAGCCTGACGTCTGCAGTTTACCCAAAATAGTCTGGGGGGGTCCCGGGACCCCCCCCCTCTATTTCCTTATTTTTAAAACAAATCTTCAACAAATGATGCATTTTGGGATAGCACTTGGGCTCTACTTTAATCATCTGCAAAAAAATGGCATATTTGCAAAATTTCAAATATTTATTTAAATTTCAAGTTATTAAGCAAAAAATATGCAAATCAAAAAGCGCGTGAATTATGATAAATTATACATTTTTGAAAACCCCTTACCACAGTCAATTTTAATATGCTAAAATTTTTGAAAAATGTTCAAAAACTAAATTTTTATTCAAGGAAAACTGAAAACATGCAAATTCTCTATAAAGGCATCCGTAAAAAAAAAAATCTATGAAAATTTTTTCGCAAAAATTGTGCAATCCATGCTTCCTTTTGTGCAAGGTTTTCAAAAGAGCTAGTTATAAAAAGTCAAAATCCAATGTTCAGAAGTAGGTCTAAATATAGATTTAGTCGGGTAAAGGTAAAATAAGGTATTCAGGCAGTAGGTTTAAAAGCCCCGCTTTGAGCCTAAAGTGAGGGGCATGTGTAAGTTAGAAAGTAAAAAATGTTAAAGCCTAATATCAATACTTTTTGATTTATCTCCAAAAAGCGTCAGGGGGCGGGCCGGGTCTCAGCCCCCCCCCCAACCCGAACAGGGTTAGCGAATTTTGATTATAAGGACTCACAGTGATGAAAAGGTGGTAATTCATACAAAAATAAAAATAAAAAATTGTTCTTGAAAATGGTATAGAAAATTGATGCAACTTTTCACTAAATCATATAAAACCCCAATTTTCCGGATAAATAAAATTCAAGTCTCTGGCCATGAGTGCATGCAGCTTTAAACATCTAATGAAATTAAGTCTGGAAGATAAAAGACGACTTTTAGTAAACGGCGTTGTATCCACTTGAAAATAAAAACGGTTCTGACCTGGTCCTGGTACTCCATCTGACCCATAACTTTGGCAGACTTGACAAGGAGAACAATAAACGTGAGAAGGAATAGAACCCTGAATTATAAGATCCATTCTAAATTGTACTCAATAAATATTTCCCTTTCAGCTAACTTGGCTCACCCCTTTTACCCAACAGTTAACCTTATAAAACCTGACTCTTACGAGGTTTATCATTACTTTCCTGTCATTTACCAGGTTTTCTCATTACTTTCCTGTCATTTACTGCAGGGTTACCATTACTTTCCAGTCATTTACCAGGGTTACCATTACTTTCCTGTACTTTACTGCAGGGTTACTATTACTTTCCAGTCGTTTACCAGGTTTTCTCATTACTTTCCTGTCATTTACCATGTTTACAATTACTTTCCTGTCATTTACCAGGTTTATAATTACTTTCCTGTCATTTACCAGGTTTACCATTACTGTCCTGTCAATTACCAGGGTTACCATTTTCTTCCTGTCATTTACCAGGTTTACCATTACTTTCCAGTCGTTTACCAGGTTTTCTCATTACTTTCCTGTCATTTACCAGTTTTTCTCATTACTTTCCTGTCATTTACCAGGTTTACAAATACTTTCCTGTCATTTACCAGGTTTATAATTACTTTCCTGTCATTTACCAGGTTTACAATTACTTTCCTGTCATTTACCAGGTTTATAATTACTTTCCTGTCATTTACCAGGTTTACCATTACTTTCCAGTCGTTTACCAGGGTTACCATTATTTTCCTGTCATTTACCAGGTTTACCATTACTTTCCTGTCATTTACCAGGTTTACCTTTACTTTCAGTTTCCTGTCATTTACCATTATTTTCCTGTCATTTACCAGGTTTGCCATTACTTTCCTGCTATTTACCAGGTTTACCTTTACTTTCAGTTTCCTGTCATTTACCTTGGTTACCATTATTTTCCTGTCATTTACCAGGTTTATCATTTTACTTGGAATGCCATGTTTAGAAAATATTTTCCTTTTTGATTTTTATCTCATTTTATAAAGTTAAATATGATGAAAACTGAACTGAAAGTATCGTACCGACTTGTAAGTTGTAGGCAGCTAGATCAAGAATTAAAGTTATATATACAGACCATAGACTAAACACGGGAGAGTACACCAAATAAATTGTCCTCTATAGAAAGATTGTATGGTAGGGGACGCTTTAAAAAAAGGTCTCTTTAATTTTGAAAAAATTACCTGAGCATGTTTATGTATTGTTGAATGAAGAGTGTTGAAGGGAATGGTTTTCTCTTCTTTTCTCACCACTCTTTTATACCGCAGACATTTATTTATGGAGACCATGCTCTTAAAGGGAGTATTCACGTTTATTTATGGAGACCATGCTCTTAAAGGGACTATTCCCATTTATTGATGGAGACCATGTTTTTAAAGGGACTATTCACATTTATTCATGGAGACCATGCTCTTAAAGGGACTATTCACATTTATTCATGGAGACCATGCTCTTAAAGGGACTATTCACATTTATTTATGGAGACCATGCTCTTAAAGGGACTATTCACATTTATTCATGGAGACCATGCTCTTAAAGGGATCTCAATGACATAAGAACAGCCAATATTCACAACCGACCTTATTAATCTATAGAATAGGAATATCTTTAAAACATCTCATTTATATCTTTCAAGATGAAAAATATCGTCTTATGCGCAATCTATCTTTATCTATGAAAGGAACTGACTAATAGTCAGGTAGATTAATATAGATTTTAAGCTTTATACGGTTTTTTCAGGGGGATGAACAAACAAATTTTTCGCCAAAACTTCACCCCCTAGGGCTAGGCTAAACCTCCACTATAACGCCCCTGACTGCAGGTGCAGACACTTTAACATCCTTCTTTGTTTTACACTCTATAAGACGCCCGATAAATTAAATAATGATGTCTTAAATTGCCATGAATACATAATTATACAGGCGCGGATCCGGGGGGGGGGTCAAGAGTATTTTTTGACCCCCCCTTTTCTGGAGATGAACCTAAAAGTTTACTGTAACTTGTTTTCCAGCAGATACTTTAATATGCTTTAACAAAAAGCCAGCATGAACGATGACAGATTTAATGATCTGGCCCTATAATGAACATTCATAGAGACATCTTAGAAACCGTAAAACCCACAAAAGTGTTAAAAGCTTTTATAGACAAAAATATCCGTAAAATTGAATTAAATATATTCAATAGGTTCAGGGTTTATTTATCTTCATTTTTTTAACAAAAAAAACTAATTATAAAATGCATAACAAAGTTGACAGGCTTTCTTTATTCTGGAAGATTAGATCTTATATCTTTATACAAACTTTACTTTTAATCCTCATGTTTAGTAGTTTACATATAAATAATCTTTTTTTTATTTTAATAGGGATGGGCAATATCCAGATTCATTTTACAGGAACTTTTATGTTTTTAGACTTTTAAAAGATATTACGACAATATGAGAAGGTTCCAACATTTTAAAACTTTATTCTGTAGAAGTTTACCAAACATGCAAATTTGTTACCTTCGAAGAAAATATAAGGAATAAATTATAGTTTTTGGGTTTTTAAAACGATCATTTTTAGTTCGTTTTTGCCTTATGTTTTCACCTAGGATAACAAATTTGCATGTTTGATTAGTAAACTTCTAACGAATCTAGCAATTGCCCATCGCTATATTTAAACCTACAGGAATAACCACAAAGAATAGGAGTTAAGGACATATTTAAACTCTACAATCTTGAAATCGCATCCTTTGGGGTAACTTGTAATTCTTAATTAGTCACATGAAAACAGAAAAAACACCTTGAACCTTTTGCAATTACTATATATCTCAATCTTAAACAATATGTAAAGTTGTAATAAGAAATTATGTAATGCCATGGAAATGGAAATATATTTTTTATAGAGTAATATATCTGAGGGAAAAATTTTTAAGTGCAGCTCTATAAGGTAGAAATTAGAAATATTTTTACAAACTATAAGAGTAATTTTTTTCTGTTTATGAGCACATATACTCACTTTTAATGCTTATTTCTTTTAAAAAAATGCGGGGGGCTACGCCCCCCTCGCTCACTACGTTTCGCTCGGTAGTCGGTAGTATACCCAATATCATTCAGACTTTGACCCCCCTGTTTAAAAAGAGCTGGATCCGCCCCTGATAATATATATATATACATATTTGAGTTACGAAAATATATGTGATTTTAGATTTATACTTCTAATATAAGTGTCGTGTTAATTACAATTATCATTTTAAATTGTCCGCAGTTTTTTTTTGAGCCGGACTATAACATTACATTTCATGCAGACAAACTCATTAGTCCCCCCAGTGCACTCCCTCGTTCAGTTACTATTCCTCAGTTAACCCCCCCCCCCTCACTTCTCCTTTGCCTGTGGTTTTAGGTGCAGACTGGTATTAGGTATAAATGCGTGAGTGTCCGTACGCCCGTGACGTCACAGCCATGGCGCGGTCCGTCCTTTTCAACCCGCAGTTGAGTGTAAACTACGATGCGACAAGGGGAGATAGTGTGTGATATTTTGACAGGGGTTTAGCTATGCCCCGAAGTCAGGGGAGACCTGACGAATTGCCCCTCCCCACAGGATGGGACTTAGGGCGTGATTATGACGGAAAAGTGTATTTTATTGATCATAATACAAAGAAAACGACATGGATTGACCCCCGAGACAGGTAGCTGGAACATTTTCTCACTTATATAATAAATTACTAACATTTCTGCGTTTCTATAATGCTATTTTAAAATGTATTAAAATTAAATGGAAATATTCGTGTTTATAATACGTGAAATAAATTAACTAGGGGTGAAAATAACCTAAAACCTGTTTTAAAAAGTTTGGAATGTGGTGCAGAACACTGGCGCCGCCGTACGGCAGGAATGCGCGACTTATCTATGATTGAAGATAGGTTAGAGATAGATAAACAGATAGATAGATGCACTGCAGATAGATGGATAGATACCCAGGCATATGTATGGAACACACAAAGCACACTTATACAGAACATAAAGCTCATTGTGTTAATATTCATAACTACATGAATGCAACATTTTAACTAAGCAAAATATTACCGACAAGAAAACTAATATTTCGTTATAATTATCCCGCATAATGTTTACCCGTAAGAAAATTTTTTGAACTCCAGTCGCAGAGTTTTTTTTAGAAATTATGCATAATTTTTTTTGAGAATATAAAATACAAATCAGAGCAAAAAAAGATTTTTTTGTAATTTCCTAGAGAACAATTTTTGGACCCCCTCCCCCCCTCCTATCAATTTTGTACATGGATCTCATGGACATAATTGATCATGTGGCCGCAGTGCCCTGCCCCCTAGCCTGTTCTAGCCGCGGTGCTCGGCCCCCTAGCCTGTCCTAGCCGCAGCACTCGGCCCAGATGAAATAAGTTATAAAAAATAACGAACTCCTCGCCCCCTAGCCTGTCCTAGTCGCAGCACTAGGCCCAGAATTATTTTAGCCTAACCTTATCCTGGGTCTGTCCTAGTAACGATTTTTGGACCCTTCCCAGCCCACCCCCCCTCTCCTATCAATTTTGTACATGACGAAATTAGTAAATTAGTGTTTATTTATTATTATTTAGGGTTAGGTTAGGTTAAGACGCTTTCTGGGCCGAGCGCTGCGGGTAGGATGGGCTAGGGGGCCGAGCGCTGCGGCCACGGGTTAGGTTAGTTAAGACACTTTCTGGGCCGAGCGCTGCGGCTAGGACAGGCTAGGGGGCCAAGCGCTGCGGCCACATGGTCAATTATATCCATGTCTAACATATTAGATCCATGTACAAAATTGATAGGAGGAGGGGCCTGGGGGGGGGTCCAAAAATCGTTCTCTAGGAATATACCCTTATCCTAAAGTAATAAATAAATATGTATTAGTTATTATGTTGGAAATTTGTATTTAGAAAATGCAATATAGTATATTTTAATTTACAAAAATTTATTTTATTCTCGAAAAGGAAAAAAAGGTGCCCAATTGCTCAAAACATACGAATCAAATATGATGTTACAACTTATTTAGGTGTTATTCCATTAAGCTAGGAATTTATGTTCATTATTTTGAGGCATGTTATTGTGTAATAATTAAATATAACAATTTATTTTTACAAAAGGTTGAATTTTTTCAACATTTAAATCATTCTAGTTTAAGAGAAATTTTGTCAACAAATGTCTAAAATTGGACTATGTCTCTTCTTTAATAAAAGGCCATGTATGGTCATAAAAAATACGTTAAAATTCTTTAAATAAGGAAACTATTTACCCCAATGATTTTTGAAGTATTTTCAAGAGAAAACGATCTCAAAGGGTATCAAAATTTTCTAATCCTTTTTTTCAACCTTCAGTATTTGCGCTTACAGAATTAATAGTTTTAAATATCTATGGTGAACATTGAGTTGCAAAGATATAGGGATTAGAAGAGCAGGGTGTCCCAAAATAAACATGGACATTGAGAGATGACTTCAATATCTTCTTTGATTTCCGATAATTGATAAATGACATACAGGGTTAAAAAATTGAAAGTTTAATGTGCTTTCCATAATGTGGTCTACCTTTTTTGTATCTTTAAAATTGATATTAAACAGTTGAACCGTTTAAATGATTTTTTTAAACTGTAATCTGGACAAATTTCCTAATATCTTCGTCATTTTTAAAGTAAAAAAAGGTAGACCACATTTTAGAAATCTCATTTAAATCCCATGTTTATTGGTACACCCTGTAATATAGCGGAAAATGGGTTGCCATAGAGAGAGAGAGAGAGAGGATTTACGTTAAGCAGAGAGCGGTGAAAATACCCCAAAGCAGTGTTAAGCAGGAATGCAGTCCAGTCAAGTCAGGGTGGCATAATTTTCTACTCAAGCTAGCGCAGGGAGGTTTATTCTACTTTTTATGCGTAATAGTAATTATCGCATTTTTTAAATTCTCCGACTTGGAGCATTTTTTTGAAGAAAATAAAGGTTTTGGGGATCAGATTTCAGTCTTCATTCTCGTAAATATTTAAATGATTTATTTTAACAATTTAATTTTTTTTTGCCTAAACTCGATTGACTATTGAGAAACCCAAAAGAGTTTTTTTTTATAAACATATTTTGGAAATTAAAAAACCTGTTTAAATGGGCTTTCTGTTGGGAAAACAAAATTTGTTTTTTTAAAGGGAGAATATTCACACCTACTAATATATTTATCTTATTTCCTTCAAAAAATACAAAAAATCCCCCCCCCCTCCCCCTCCTTGCAGATCATTTTAATATATACCCAGAATTTTTGTAATTTTTTAAGGGCTTTATTTGCTAAATTGTGAAAACAACGATGTTAGGCGAAAAAGCATGTTTTTTTGGGTTAAAAAGTGTCTTAACGGGTATATCTAATTTGCCATTTTGATTTTCATCTTTTCCTTCCCTAGAAGATAGTAAATCTTTTTCTTCATTTTAATTTTTTTTTTATAAAGCATACAAATAATCGTATTTTTTTCTCCTGAATTACTAATAGTTAGTTTATGTTAACTATCTATTTTTATTTTATTATTATTATTTTAACTATTTTAACTATTCTGCTTTTTCTGCTTTCTGCAATCCTACGCCATTTAATTGATTTTCGGAAAACTTTTTCGTGGATATGTTAGGAAAAAGTGTGCTAGAAATATAGCTGCGTCCTATCTACATATCTAACTGAATATCAATCTATCATTTGAACTTTCTTATTTCGCGCATTCCTGGAATTTTTCGTGTTTTTTCAAGCTTGTCTTATCCTACAACTTTAACTTACAAAATTGAAATTCTATTCATTGTAAGCAATTTTAGAGATTTCTGAGCCATTATACATTTTAAGATTTTTAACCCCAGGAAAACGAATAACAAACTTTTTCGAATTGTAAAGCATCAATTTTTACAGTGATGAATGTTAACACTCAAATAAAAAGAAATAATATTATAATTTCAAGACTTAGAATTACAAAACAGAGATACCCTGTTCTACGCCGACTGCGCGAAACTCCTCTGGGCTTCTGCCTAAGGGTTATTGTGAACAACTTTCATCCAAATCTTGAAAAGACAACATATATATATATAGTTTGGCTTGCTGTTAAGCCGTCTATAGCTGACATATATATATATTAGCTAAGAGTTTTATTGAATAAAAAATTGTTTAGTTTGACGAAACCTGAAAGTTTTGCTGATTGTGTTGGTGATGAACTCCCGCTGGGGTGGGAACAGGTTCTAGATCTCAACAGAGGGGTCTACTACGTCAACCATGTTGAGAGTAAGTACATTTCGTCAAAATAGTTTTTTAGAGAGTGTAATTGCTCGAAACTCCCGGCTTTCCTTTTTTTTTCTTGGATTTGTGTAGATTTTGATTTAAAAACTAGAAAACAATAAGATAAAAGAAAACCAAATTAGTTAATATTTCTTAACGGAAAAAATCGGTATCCTCTGTACTGCCTGAGCGGGTGTAAGTTTCAGGCTCTGAAAATTTTTATAATCTCTTTTTTCAATAGTTCAGATTTGTATTTAGAGAGTAAAAAAAGTTTTTTTTGTAGCTTTTGGTTTAAATTTTGCTCTTTAGCCAACAGCTTGCGGATCCTAAGCACTGGGTGTAATATGTAAACACTTAACTGTGGATCCTAGGTTAACTTGTCTGTTTATATTGTAGAAGAAGTACAGAGTGTGGATCCTAGGTTGGAGTGTAGTTTAACTTGTCTGTTTATATTGTAGAAGAAGTACAGAGTGTGGATCCTAGGTTGGAGTGTAGTTTAACTTGTCTGTTTATATTGTAGAAGTACAGAGTCTGGATCCTAGGTTGGAGTGTAGTTTAACCTGTCTGTTTAGAAGTACAGAGTGTGGATCCTAGGTTGGAGTGTAGTTTAACCTGTCTGTTTATATTGTAGAAGAAGTACAGAGTGTGGATCCTAGGTTGGAGTGGAGAGCACTTCAGGAGGATATGCTCAGACAGTATCTTACTACAGCACAGCTAGATCTTCAGGTAGCTCATCCTTATCCTCATCGTCATCGTCATCATCATCTTCATTATCCTCATCCTTATCCTAATCCTTATATTCTCCCTCATCCTCATCCTCACATTCATCCTCATCCTCACCTCTATAATCATTGTCAACACCTTTTCATTTTCATTGATTTTTTGTTCTTTCTTTTGTTTCCGTAATTTCCGGTACACAATGATCTTGCTCTCGTTCTGTTTGTCTTGATCTCTATCTTGATCTTGATCTAGGCTAAAAAGGAGCTGGTAGCTGTAAAGGAGGCTCGTCTTAGTTTAGCTCAGGATGAATTCAGGCATCTGAACTCTACACTCTCTACTTTGTCAACCTCTACCACTAGCTGTAAGTAATATTGTCCTTTTTCATGACCGCCATTTTTATTCATCAGTAAGAAAAATTAAAATATAAGGTTTCAGCCATTTGGTGGCAGAGATAATAATGATTTGAGAATAAAAAGAGAAATCATTTCCTTTAATGGACAAAGTTTGCCACGAATAAAAAAAACAAGGTCGGCTTTGTTTTGTTAATCTTCTCAGAGAGCTCTAGTCCGGCACTTTTTTATTGTTAATCTTCTCAGAGAGCTCTAGTCCGGCACTTTTTTATTGTTAATCCTTTCAGAGAGCTCTAGTCCGGCACTTTTTTATTGTTAATCCTTTCAGAGAGCTCTAGTCCGGCACTTTTGTATTGTTAATCCTTTTGGAGAGCTCTAGTCCGGCACCTTTCAGAGAGCTCTAGTCCGGCACTTATGTATTGTTAATCCTTTCAGAGAGCTCTAGTCCGGCACTTTTGTATTGTTAATCCTTTCAGAGAGCTTTAGTTCGGAACTTTTGTATTGTTAATCCTTTCAGAGAGCTCTAGTTCGGAACTTTTGTATTGTTAATCCTTTCAGAGAGCTCTAGTCCGGCACTTATGTATTGTTAATCCTTTCAGAGAGCTTTAGTCCGGAACTTTTGTATTGTTAATCCTTTCAGAGAGCTTTAGTCCGGCACTTTTGTATTGTTAATCCTTTCAGAGAGCTCTAGTCCGGAACTTTTGTATTGTTAATCCTTTCAGAGAGCTTTAGTCCGGAACTTTTGTATTGTTAACCCTTTCAGAGAGCTCTAGTCCGGAACTTTTGTATTGTTAATCCTTTCAGAGAGCTTTAGTCCGGAACTTTTGTATTGTTAATCCTTTCAGAGAGCTCTAGTCCGGAACTTTTGTATTGTTAATCCTTTCAGAGAGCTTTAGTCCGGCACTTTTGTATTTATTGTTAATCCTTTCAGAGAGCTCTAGTCCGGCACTTTTGTATTGTTAATCCTTTCAGAGAGCTCTAGTCCGGCACTTTTGTATTGTTAATCTTTTCAGAGAGCTCTAGTCCGGCACTTTTTGTATTGTTATTCCTTTCACAGAGCTGTAGTCCGGCACTTTTGTATTGTTAATCCTTTTAGAGAGCTCTAGTCCGGAAATTTTGTAGTTCTAAAGATCAAGTTTATCCTTCTGAAAGGTATATTGAAGATCGAGAAAATATGAGAAACGGATCAAGCACTTAATTAATCGTTTAGTTTTGTTTCCAATATGGATATCGAGCTCAAGTGCTGTAGAAAAGCGCCATTTTCACTCAAAAGTTTCCACCTCTAAATATATTTTACTTCTGTAAAGTATTAGATAATACTAGTTTGTCAACCAGAGAAGAAACTTGATCATCAGGACTTTCTCAAACTAGATCTTTTCTGGAAAATTATTTTTTTTCTTTAAAAATGTATTAGATAATAATAATGCAATAACCATATGATAATTCTTCTTTTTAGTAAATTCTACGTTGTCTACTACAAGTACTAAATATGATCCAGATTTATTAAAAGCTGATGTCTCCCACGCTAAGGTAATTTATGAATTATTTATGCTAGGACGCTTTCAATCCCCTTTTTTCTCGATAACAGTTTGCTTTTTTCGCCCTTTTCTCCGTACATCGAAATTTTTTGGGTTTAACTGCATGTAAGGTTCTACAAAAATCGATTAGCGAGTTTTTACATTTCTATTCAAACCCCCAGTTTTTAAGAATTGCCAGTTTAGGAGATGTTAACTATACGTTGATGAGAATAAGATGTTTTATACCAATTTAAAAAAATCAATATTTGACCCCCAAGTAAAGGATTCAAATTTTCAAACCCTTGATTAATTATTTTACAGTGAGCGGATGAATGATAACTCAGTATTTTTATATGCTATCTGTGACCAAATATCTCTTTAAATCTTGATCCGCTCTGAATGAAATGTCTATTTCAGGCTCGGGTACAAAGATTGCGCCGAGAGTTGGCGAATATTAGTTCTGAGATGGATTATAAATCTCAGGGGTTAGAAACTCTCTCCAGGTAGGAGTTTTTTTTTTATTAAAATAACAGTCCACGTAATTTAAGGTGGCTTTATTTAAAGGGTTAAATTCCCGGTTCATAACAGTATCTTTAAATTCTTTTTCTGTCTAATAACCAATAACCATGTTTAGTCTCTTTTTGGATTTATGCTGCAGGGAGCGTCGTCAATTTTAATCTTAATTCTAAAAGGAATTGATTCTTTGCCACAAACTTGATTTTCTAATCCTTATTTCCTTGTCGAAGACATTATATATTTCAAATTGTGAATTCTGTTCGATCAATGAATCTAAATTTAAAATATCAAACGTTTATACCATCAGGTTGCAAAAATATAGGGATTAGAAAAGTTGAGTTTGTGGACTTCTTTTGACGTGTTATGGTTAACTAATGTAACTTATTTTTAGTGTCAACAATAAATTTGAACATGGAACAGCTCTTACCCAAGAAGAGGCTTTAGCAATAAGGTAGGTCATTGATTAAAATCATGACCTTTACATTAACTATTAATATTACTATGACCCTAGACCAAGCCCATGACAATAAACAACCATGACCATTGACCATGACTATTGACTACGACCTTTACAATAACTGTAATTATGATCATTAAAATAACCATTACCATGACCATTACAGTAACCATAAGCCTGATCGTGACCATGACCATGACCATGACCATGACCATGACCATGACCATGACCATGACCATGACCATGACCATGACCAATGAACATGAACATGAACATGAACATGAACATGAACATGAACATGAACATGAACATGAACATGAACATGAACATGAACATGAACATGAACATGAACATGACCATGACCATGACCATGACCATGACCATGACCATGACCATGACCATGAGCAGGACAATGAGCATGTTGATGTTTAGACTTGAGTTACGAAGTATTCAGCAGTCCCTGGTAACAGGAGAAATGGAAAAAGTACAACTAATGAAGAGCCTAGCTTGCCTAAAGGTAACTAAACGAAAACATCATTTAGATTTTTAAAGAAATAACTCGATTACTTAATTCTTTGATAATTTTTATAATATTTTTTTTCTTTTATTTCATTATTGTTGTATTGCAATTTCAAGAAATTAGCTGATAACAATTATAAGTTTAGTTTAATTCAAGAAAGAATATAATGAATATCATGACTGTCAATAAAAACAACTGGATACTTGTCTCAAAATCTAATTTTCCTATTTCCATATCTTCGTATCCTTATGACGAAAACCTTATATTGCAACTCTGGCTGTTTTATCTAGTAGAAGTTGTAAAACATTAGATTGAAAATTATTTAATTTTATTGAAATTGAAATTTATTTTAAGTTTTCAACTTCTTTATGCATCAAAATCTAACAAGATTGGCACTATTTATCAAAAATCTTTCCTTTAATATTTATTTTTAAAACATTTAGAGATGACCTACAGTGACCTTTCATATCAAAATAGAGGAAAAGGTCAAATTACTGTTAGAACTTTGTGAAATCGTAGCTCCTGTAGTTTTGATTTTACGTCCACGGTAAAGCAAAGTAGCACGTAAGATTTAAATCTTATATTTTTTCAACCTTTAGGTTGCAAAGATATAGGGATAAGAAATTTGAGTTAGTGGCAAAAATTACATAAAATAAAGCTCTCAGCTCTTATATATACTTTATTTGTGATAGCTATAGCTAGCAGAACGGCTGAACCAAATTCGCTGAATTTTTTTGAGGGAACGCATGTGTACCCTGGGCTAAAAAATAAATTTTTTTAAATAGTTTTTTTTCAAAATTAAAAACTTTTAAAACTTTTTTATTAGGATGACCTGACCCGTCTTGAACCAAGTGATAGTAGTTTGGATGTGTCAGCTCTAAACCAACCTGATACAACATGTATGGCGTCACAGACAGATCTTTCCGGGGAGGTACGTAATCCTTTATTCTAGGGTCTACAAAAAATGCTTAGGATCCGGATCCAAGGGACAAAATATCAACCAAAAATTGTAAAAAGAAATTTTTTGCTCTCAAACCCAAAACTCAAAGTCGAAAAAGAGAGATTATTAAAAATGTCCTAATCACTAAAAAGTTTATTAACTTTTAGCACAAAAAAAGCGAGAAAAAAAAGATTAAAATAAAAGTAATCAGTAAATCTTAAAGAGATGTTCATGACCTGGAACCAGATCCATTTTTTTCAAGGCGGATCCGGATCAAAATGAAATGGATTCTAAGCACTGTGTACAATGTACATTGTACATTAAAATGTACTATTTATACTTTGTTCATATATTCTACTTATACCCCTATTTCATTGAATGATAGTTTTTTTCTGCTAATAATAATAATAGTAATAATACGTAATCATACAGTGGTAGGCGATTATACCAATACTATGAAGGCGACTCTCGATTTTTAATTTGATATAAATCAAGCTGTTAAACAGCATGGATACACAATACACATAAACATGATTGTAATGTTTTATACTTTTTACATAAAAACCATACTTCTTTATGTATTCTATGATATTATAAACATCTACACGATATTGATAAGTTACTCGGTACATGATATTCTATACTTTAAGATGAATTTTTATTTGTATTTCATGATATCTTTGTACAATGTACATTATATTCTTTATTTTCCCTTCAAAAGCTTACTAGCGTATTTGGAAAAAATTCTTATTAATAAAATTGAGTTTTGAAATCGAACATAATTGTAACCCTGTTTAGATGGTTCCTGTTGGTGCCCGGCTAGCTGAGCTCGCCAGATTAAGATTGCAATATGATGAATCTAGAAGAAGTGTACAGGTAAAACCAGTTCTAAAATGTAAACAAAGTTGTCGTTTACAAATAATTAATCGGTTTGATAAAACGACGCAATTGAGATCCAGAACCTATTTATTTTTACTTTCTGTCTACATGTTTGGTTCTCGAGGCATGCACTGGGGTTCAAAATTCATGATTTCCTGCCTACATATTGATTCTTCTCATGGCATGAACTGTGGTTCAGAACATTTCCTGTCTACATATTGGTTCTCACGGCATGCACTGTGGTTCAGAACATTTCCTGTCTACATATTGGTTCTTGAGGCATGCACCGTGGTTCAAAATTCATGATTTCCTGCCTACATATTGGTTCTTCTCATGGCATGAACTGTGGTTCAGAACATTTCCTGTCTACATATTGGTTCTCAAGGCATGCACTGTGGTTCAGAACATTTCCTGTCTACATATTGGTTCTTGAGGCATGCACCGTGGTTCAAAATTCATGATTTCCTGCCTACATAGTGGTTCTCGAGGCATACACTGTGGTTCAAAACTCATGATTTCCTGCCTACATATTGGTCTCGAGGCATGCACTGTGGTTCAGAACATTTCCTGTCTACATATTGGTTCTCATGGCATGAACTGTGGTTCAGAACATTTCCTGCCTACATATTGGCTCTCAGGGCATGCACTGTCGTTCAAAATTCATGATTTCCTGCCTACATATTGGTTCTCGGGGCATGCACTGTGGTTCAAAATTAATGATTTTCTGCCTACATATTGGTTCTTTGGACAGGAGTTGAGGTAGTTCAAATTCTTCAGTTTATTTAACTGCTTTTATAAATGGATTGAATAAATGCCACATGCTCTGGATTACTGACAAGTGTTTACATAGGCCCGATTCACAACAGTACTCCTGAAACCTTTGTTTGTTTGTTTCTGCAGCCGACATCAGCAAGTCACTTGCAAAGAACCCATAATTGAAAATAAACAATTTTCAACGCTTTTAAGTGTACCGACCGTTGGGAATCAGACATGCCACTCTATAAGCCGAGGGTCTCTTTAAACGTGAACAGTACCTTTGAAAACTACTTTTTAGGAGGTTCAGCAGCAGCTGTCTAGCTTGGAAGAGAGGATATCTCCAGGACAGCTGGAGAGTGACTACGATAGACTTCTTCTTATTCAAGAGAAGGAACAGCTTCTTAGAGAACTCAGGTAGATAGATAGATAGTTACATTATTATAATTATTACCATCATATTATTATTATTATTATTATTATTATTATTATTATTTTAATTAAATAACTCTACAAAAAGATTGTTAAAGTAATTGAGCTTTTGTCACAAACTTAAATTTTCAAATCCCTATATCTTAGACATTAACTGGCAGTTCAGCCAATTCAGCGAATAAAACCTTAAATATGAGTAACATACCCATATTCTCTTGGATAAATAATGTCAATAGGAGGGGGGGGGGGTTGAAGATTTAGAAATATGCTATTTTTATTAACGGTAAACACAATTATATGTCTTTTTGTGCTAAAACAATATAATTATCGTATGTATATTAATTAGTATTGCTTCGTATATAATGTTTAGACCTAGGGCAGTAATAATATTTGCCCCAGCTAGTAATTACCAGGATATTATATATGATACAATAACAATACCATGTTGTAAACAATTACTGAAAATATGCAGTACACAATAGAATTGAAATTATGAATGGAACCAAACAAGAAAAGAGAGTCATTGAAAAACGCAATGTTGGGAGTAGTGATGGGCAATATCAGATTCGTTTTAGAAGAATTTGCTTTTATCAAAGAGGTTTGCTTTTATCAAACATGCAAATTTATTATCCTATGGTGAAAATATCAGGCAAAAACAAACCTAAAACCCCAAAAAACAAAAACCGTGCCTTATGTTTTCTTCAGGGTAACAAATTTGCATGTTTGATGAAAGCAAACACTTCTACAGAATAAAGTTTTAAATTGTTGTAGCCATCTCATTTTGTCGTAAAACCTTTCAAAAGTCTAAAAACATTAAAAGTTTCTGTAAAAAGAATCTGGATATTGCCCCTCCCTAGTTGGGAGTAGGGCGCAACAAATCATAATATTTACGGTTAAAAACTAATAGACATTAATTGGTTTGATGAAGGGGAAATAGAGAAACCAAACGTTAACCCTATATAGACAACTTGAATTAAAATTTTATCTTCGTAAATCTTGAAGATGTGCACGTAAACTAATTTAAACGAAGTACATCATGTCGGAATATTTTCAGTCGAATCTTTTATTTTAAATACAAAATCGTTCAAAAAAGCATAAGAGACTTTATATACTAACATAATTTAAAATCAACAAAAAAATATAAAATAGCAAATTGTTAAAACAACATTTAATGGATAAAAATGGGATATAAAGTTAAGAAAATGGGATATAAAGTTAAGAAAACGGGATAAAAAGTTAAGAAAACGGGATATAGAGTTAAGGAAATGGGATATTTAGTTAAGAAAATGGGTTATGTTAAGAAAACGGGATATAAAGTTAAGAAACCGGGATATAAAGTTAAGAAAACGGGATATAAAGTTAATTTTATGGCCAACTTAACATGGTATCTCTTGAAATGACTTTATGGCCAACTTAACATGGTATCTCTTGAAATGACTTTATGGCCAACTTAACAGGGTATCTCTTGAAATGACTTTATAGCCAACGTAACAGGGTATCTCTTGAAATGACTTTATGGCCAACGAAACATGGTATCTCTTGAAATGACTTTATGGCCAACGTAACATGGTATCTCTTGAAATGACTTTATGGCCAACGAAACAGGGTATCTCTTGAAATGACTTTATGGCCAACGTAACATGGTATCTCTTGAAATGACTTTATGGCCAACTTAACAGGGACACTAAGCATTCCGGTTCATATGAAGTACCGAGCCGATCTTTCGGCCACTACAGCATTTGTTTACAGTGTACACATGAACTGTAAGATTGGAATTACGGGTCATTAATTACCAGATCTTTAGTGAGAAATATGTTCTTACAATCAGCACCCACAATTTAATCAATGTGCCTGTCATTTGACTTTGTAAATATTGTAATTATATCATTTTTTTGTATAAATATATTAGTTTGAATTGAAATTTCTATACAGAAGATAAATTGTTGTTCGCCTGAGAATTATTTTTTACTGCATTAAATTAAACCCTACAAAACAACAAATGAGTAATTAAAACACGGCAATGTACATAGAGATGGGCACGTTCGGCTCGTTCGTTCATCGTTCAGGAACGACCCATTTTGTTCATTTTTTCAATCGTTAAAAAATGTATTTCGTTCAATTTTCAAAATTATCATTCATTTTCCATCTATTTCGTCCGTTTTCTCAATAAACGATCGTTCAGTAAAATCGTTCGTTTTCCGTAAAAAAACTATTTTTTTTTCAAAAGTTTGTTTGTTTTCGTTCAGAAAAAATGTTTTTGGAAAGTTTTTTTTTAACCGTTTGTTCAGAAAAAAAGTATCGTTTTTCAAAATATTTTGGAAAGTTCTTTTTTGAGTAAAGTTCCGGGTGAAAGCAAGTAAAAGCAGCCTGTAGACTGTAAAACGGTTCATTACACCACATGAATTATCCCCTTCTGTAGACTGCAAAACGGTTCATTACACCACATGAATTATCCCCTACTGGTGAGATCGATGTAAAGTGCACGGGCAAATTCAAGTTTTTTGTATTTTTTGTTTTAAAGTTATTGGCTCCGTTGTTTAGAATATATTCAGTATTCGGGTTGTATAGGGCCCGAGGCCTAACTCATATATACTCTACACCTTACATTAATATTATTGAGGCTTCAACTATCTATCTATCTCAGAAGTTTCTATTTACAAATATGGACTTTAAACAGTTACAGTCAGTACAAAAAATATAAGAGAGAAAGAAAAAACACTAGAAATATAATAGTGTGCGTATCTGATAAGTTTTAAGAAAACTCATTAGTTTACAACTTTTAATTTAAATTATCAATGATTGTTCTTTTTAGACACCATTAAATCTATAAATTATGAATAAGTGGGTTATATATATTTTGGGTAAAAACCCTGTGTGTAAGTGTATATATTAGAAAAATGAAGATGTTGGTTAACCCATTAATTTATAACTTTAAATAGCCAAATATATAATTGAATTCAAACCTTGCAAACTAATATTAGATGTGCCCAAATATTATCATTGTATAAAAATTTGGATTTTTCTTAGTTATAAGCTTTTTTTCAAGAGTGATTTTTGTGCTAAACATTAAATTATTACAAATTACAGCATTTTCATCAAAAATCTATGTTTCATGGAATTTAAAACATTTTTTTCTGATTTTATTCAGCACAACGTGTAAATTCACTTTACAGGCAAATAGAGTAGTTACCCTTAATACCCACTTAACCCCAACCCAGGGGTTAAAGGGATACAGGCTTCTTAAAGGGAGGGTCTCCAATTCTTAAAGGGAGGGTCTCCAATTATTGAATAACCTTTTTTTGATTTAATTTTATGAAAAAACTCTTAAACATTTTTAGAGCTGGAAAAAAAATCTCGGTCTAGTTATTTTAACTTAAAAACCATGGCACTAGTCCCTTTATAAGCTATGGTTATCTTTAGTATATGATTAGGGTTTTAAACCTCTAAATAATAAATGAAGAACTAACACTATTTGTTTAAAGTCTGAAAGTTTTTGTATCTACGTAAAATCAGGACGATAAATCTTAATGCTTTTTAACAGCTCAACTTTTTGTATAAATAAATACATGGTGTCCAACAATGCTTTATTTTTTTGGATTTAAACTTTTTCAGAGTTTTCGAATTAATTTGAAATTTTGTACGCTCAGCAGTTAGGAACCCTAGCTACAAATCCTTAAATTTCCGTACTGCATTTTAAATCTAAATGTGCTAATCATTAACTATGCAAAACTTGTAATACGATTAGCCTAGCCTTGCAACGTCTGTAAATATGTCATAACCTGGATTGTGATTAACTTATAACCAAGTCAGTGACAGGCTTAACTACGCTTATATATATCCGCGCTAATCTGATAAATATGTATATTAAACTTAATCTGTAACATAGATATCTAAATACACATCAGTTGGAACAAACTCCGCTTTGATTACTGAGTGAGAAGAAATTGCTCCTCGTTAAGCATACAAGATATTAATATCGTGCCCAGTGATTTGTTATTGATAGAACAGTTGAGATTGTGCCCAGTGTTTGGCGTTGATAGTCTCTGAGATCGTGCCAATGGTGGTTTGGCATTGATAGTATAGTATAGTTTTGGAACAAAACTTTGGGTTCTCGTTGAAGCATACGAGCGTAGATCTTGCTTTAATAATTAGCAATTGAATCGAATATAGCTTGAAAGATAGCTTGGGTCCTCATTGAATTATAAGAGTTGAGATTTGAATGGGTGTCCGTTAAAACAGGAGAGTTAAGCCTGGTTGAGATATTGCCTAGCTGTATGTCATTTAGAATCGGTGAATTAGTCCTGAAGGATCTTGGTAACCAGTAGACCTGGATAGATACGTCTTGAGTAAATTGTCATGGAGTAGGTATTTGCTACAAATATACATTTTTTAAGACATTAATGATCAAATCAAGGTTTAAAAGATAAGGTTGTGAATCTGACAAGGCTCTCTTACAGCAGGAGGGTCACACAATTTAAAAAAAGTCTCAACAGCAAAATCTATTTTTCCAAAAAATATTTTGAACAGCTTTCAAGTGTTAGACATCGTATAAATCAAATTTATATTGAAAGAGAATAAAAAATCAGAATTATTTAGTAAAATAGTAAGTAAATGGTCAGAAAACTGCTATGTATCAAATTTGGTAGGTACAATGCTTTTTCTAGTAAAATACATATTTTATATTAATATAAAACAATTGCGACCTTCCATAGATACGGTTACTCTTAAAAAATGATACTTTAATGGCTACATTAAATTCTTAAAATTTGACAACGCGAATGTATAATTTAGGATACTAATTTCACAATATAGTTTTTATATCGTTTATTTAATAACGCCAGAACAAAAGTGGGAAATTTGAATAAATTTATACTCGATATCTTAAAAATAAATTTTTGTTAGAATATTGTTGATCTTGATATCAATATCCAGCTGGGAACTTTAGAGTTTGAGGATATATCAATGCTTGGAACGTTGAGTTATCACGTGATAACGAAGAGGAATTAGATTAGTCTGTAGATCTGCTTACAGATGCCGCAATTCGTAACATCAAAGTTCTGACTTCTGAATATTACTTTTGATTTCACAATCCGTAGTTTAATTCTAACTTAAGATCTGGTTCAGAGCTTTTGCAGTACCATGCAGTCAGTGTACACCCCCCCCCCCCCCCATGGGAAACATGACATATATTTTTAGTTCAATTTCTCTCAGCTTCAACAATTATACGAAACAAAATGTTTTACTTCTCGACGATCTTCCGTTGTCAAATAATTAGAACAACTGAAATTTGTTGGTGATGAAAACATTTGTATGATATTCTATTATATTTTTTAGAAAATTGAAGGTAAAAATCCTTGATATGTGCAGATAGTCTTGTTTTAAATGTTATATATTGAATTGACTTTTATCTTAAAGTTTGTTAAATTACATTTGAAACCATTAGTGCACACCAACGGTTCACAATAATATCCTTGCAACTTTTATCCGAGAAATTTTAAATGCCTCTGTGTTTTTATTTGAAAAAAGAGGTCACTTTTAAGAAAACCGAGCTGGTGCTAACTTTTGTTAAGCTCGTCCCGGGTCCGAATTTAATGAATTCAAGCCGCGTCTAAAATCCCCCAAAAACCGGTTTCAATTGAGCGCCAGCTTAAACCTAGAAAACTTGAATACAATTTTAAGTGGAACCAACCATATTTGAGCCGCGGCTCAAATTGTTTAAATCCAACCTCTGGAATATGTAATTAAAGCTGGGCAACATTCCGTTAACAAACGGCAAGTTTTTGAAAATTAACGGAAGAGTTCGTTAACAAGCGGCAAAACCCTTTATTTTGAAATCGTTAACTAATTAAAATAAACCGCTCTTATAAACGTTTAAAAACGTGAATAAAAGAATGAACGAAAGTTGAGGGAACAAAAATATTTGACCGCCGCTTGTGTCCGCCTCTGCAATTATAGAAAATAAATAACTAATATCCTAAATTGGAGGGTTTCTATTATGTTTTTATTCGCAAAAAAAGTCAAATAAATTTTAAAAGCGTGGGAAAATGTTGACATTCTTTCACCTTATTTGCACAAAACAATATCCGAGAATTTACATTAATAGTAGTAAGCACAACATTTTTATTTCTAAACTTAAAAATGAAAGTGGTAAAATTGCAAGAAAGAGTGATCCAAATATTTCAAACTCTTTCGCAATTATATCTTTCCAATAACTTCTTAAACGCTAAAGCTAAACACAAATACTTTATTTGTTTAAAGAAGAGATTTCGAAAATGCTTCAACTCAGAATTGATTCTGGAAAAGTCGGCAGCTTAAGATTTCCTCCCCTCGAGCATCCTTGAAATTATCTCTGGATGTTACGATAGACCGAAACATCCCACATCATCCCACAGAACTCATCAGCATTTAACTTTTTAAAAACAAAGAAGTTTTTCCAAAAATCAAACTTCAGGCTGGTTCATCTAGAAGTTACCTCTTTCTATTTTATTACCTAGAATGATCATCCTAGAGTTGTGTGTGATGTTTAGGTGTTACCAATTAACATTTTACTCTTTTCTTTATAAATAACAATTGTGATTTAACAAAATAAAGAGAATACATTTTTGTTTAAGATAAAATAAAAGTTGTATTAAAAGTATAAAATGCTGAAAATCCCTCAAGAACATTTTATCCAACAAAAGTTAAAAACTAGGTGCCTTCTTTTCGGTTCCTGAAATATTTTTAGTTAATAAAAGATAAAAAATAGATCTTTATTAGAGATTTGAAGGAAATCGAATTAATTTTTGGCTTGCATGTCAGTAAATGACTCTATAAATGTGTCCTGGCTCTAAGGAGCACCGCCACTAGACAAAGTATACCAACCATATACTTAATGGGGCTGGCAATGGCAAATGCATGCATGGGTCCGGCGCTCCTTGAACACCAGACCCATGCCGAGAAGTCATTTTTTGTCATGTGCCTTTATTCTCTTTAAAGATCTCCTTATTATTGTTATACAAATAAAAATTATTGTGTTCTGTGCCCCCTACATTAGTTAAATAATATAAATGTTAATGTGTATTCCTAAGTTTTATAGTTCTAAAATGTACACATCAAGGGTTACAAATAGATACAGGGTGTCCCAATAAACATGGGAATTCAGTGACAAATTCGATATCGTCTTTCCAAAAAAATCTTTGGTTTAGTATAGTGATACTTACTGAGAAAGCTGTAATCTGCAAGAGTTTCGTCTGCTATGTTCACATTTTGTTTTCTATGTTTTGACTGCATACGGTTGCACTTAGTAAAACAAGAAAATGTAAGTATACAAGCAGAGTAAACTTGTCCGTCTTCACTGTTCATCTTGCGGAGACATTATAGACACATCTTTGCAGTCTTTTACCCTTTTCATAAAATAAACTCTAGCAGACATAATAATATTTTGGCTTCTGAAATTAGGTATAACAATGCTAATTCATAACAAAGACGATATCGAATTCGTCACTGAATTCCCATGTTTTTTGGGACACACTGTATATTTAGTTAGTGAGGGTAAATTAAGGACCAAGGAAACTTTCAAGTCAACCTTCATTGCAGATGGGATATACAGAGCGACACATATCATATTAGATCTAGATTATATCCAAGCTTTAACCCCAAAATAAACATATAAAACACCACAAAACCTAGTATTTTCTACACGAAAATTTTTATATTAGTGCAGCCTGTAACAATTTTTCAAAATCATTTAATATTCTTAAAATTTATGATTAGTCCCGAATTTCGTAATTTAGACCCATTGACGATCTAATATGAAGAGAAAGAAATAAGAAATGATTGATGTTTTTTTTCTGCTCATATCCAATATCCTTAAATATTATGAGCATTATCATGATATGTCTAAAAATGGCCAACCTAAGTTAACCTAGTTTGAAAGTCTGGCGGCACGAGATAAAATCGATATTTTGGATATATAACTAACTGTTTAGGTATAGGCTTCAAAATGGAATTTTCTAATGGGGTTTACATTAGATTAGTGGTGCCCCGAGATCTGTTCTATTCTTAGAAAAGATCTAGAGATAAAATCGTATTTTCTTTGCTGCGCCGATTCGCTTTTTTCCAATTTTTTGGATTTTTTTAAAACCTTTTAATTGAAGTAAAAAAACGAGACAGATTGTTTCAAAGCTCTTTCACTGTTTAGGTCAAGAAAATTAAATGATAAATATTAGAGTCCAAAACTTTTGGTTGAAATATTGCTCAAACACATCGACTGGTCTCGATTTCAACAACGTAAATTTTTATATTGAATTATCTATTTGTGGTGGCAACTCACATGAACCCTAGAAACATTTATGGATGGATAAAGATTCTTTTCAAAATCTATTATTTTTGAAAATCCACACAACTCATTTTTTCTAATCTCTAAATCATTGCAGCTTGATGGTGTAAACCTTCGATATTTCAAACTTAGATTATTTGATCTAACAGAATTCAGAGTTTGGAATGATCCGTTAAATGGTTGAAAGGAAAGAGCGACAGTGTCCGACGACTAAAATTAAACCGACAAAGTGGAGGTGAACCGGCTAAGCGCGTTATATTTAGTTTTAACCACTGGTTGACCGAACTGGCGCGTGTAAGACAGAAATTAGATTTGACACCTACTCTACCTAGTCTAGAAATCCATCAATCTAGATTCTAGATCTAGATAGAATTATGAAGAGAGGGAGAACAATCGATAATTACTCAGGAACCAGCGGAACCGTTCAGAGAAACCATCAATTCATCTCAGTCTGTTTTACTATATTATTTTCTTGTGCTATAACATAACGTTTATGCTTAAAATGATGAAGAATTTAGGGTGAGACAAGCTAAGTTTGACAGCTGATAAATGAGTGAAGAAAATAGTCCAAAATAGTTCAAAACTTTTTATAAAGTTTTAATAAAAAAGAAATTTTTAAAAATTTAGGCTGTTGAAAATTTTGTACAATTTTATAGATTTTAAGATGTTTAAATTTATTTTAACCTATTTACTATGCTTTTGAATAAAAAGTCATATATTATATATCAAACTCTAGTGTATGGATCTTGTATTGATCAGTGCATTATGTAAACTCGAAAATATTGGCAGTCAATTTTCACATAGAAAATTAAGGATATCTCCTTTATCCTTGATCAGAGAAAGGTTTCTAGAGTCTAATAGTACATGCTATAACTCTATAAATGGAGGGTTACGCATTTAAAATTACTTCTGCAGTCCTTTAAACAATAAAGTGAAATTACATATACAGTCCCTTTAAACAATAAAGTGAAATTACGTCTATAGTATCTTTAAACAATAAAGTGAAATTACGTCTACAGTCCTTTTAAATAATAAAGTGAAATTACGTCTATAGTCCCTTTAAACAATAAAGTGAAATTACGTCTAGAGTCCCTTCAAACTATAAAGTGAAATTACGTCTACAGTCCCTTTAAACTATAAAGTGAAATTACGTCTACAGTTCCTTTAAACTATAAAGTGAAATTACGTCTACAGTCCTTTTAAATAATAAAGTGAAATTACGTCTAAAGTCCCTTTAAACAATAAAGTAAAATTACGTCTAGAGTCCCTTCAAACTATAAAGTGAAATTACGTCTACAGTCCCTTTAAACTATAAAGTGAAATTACGTCTACAGTCCTTTTAAA
>NW_019396676.1:0-3290 GCF_000591075.1 Eurytemora carolleeae | reverse complement strand
AAGTTAAGAAAATGGGATATGAAGTTAAGAAAACGGGATATAAAGTTAAGAAAACGGGATATATTTAAGAAATGGGATATGAAGTTAAGAAAACGGGATATAAAGTTAAGAAAATGGGATATGAAGTTAAGAAAACGGGATATAAAGTTAAGAAAACGGGATATTAAGTTAAGAAATGGGATATGTAGAGTTAAGAAAACGGGATATAAAGTTAAGACTCACTGGAAATTTAAACAGAGGCCATGTATTTATAGAATTTAAACCGAATCGCTCATTCGCCAAGAAAACGGTTCCTTTTGAGCGCCGACTCAAATCTCGAAACACTGCAGAGTACAATTTCAAGTAGAACCAACTATGTTTAAACCGCGTCTCAAATTTGAGCCACGGCTCAAATTCTTTAAATTCGACCTCAGACTCTTAGTTTACACCATTTTGGATTTGGTAATCTTGAAAAACTTCTATCTGGTTAATAATAAATATGGATTTAAAATTACTAATTATGACAACACAGATATTGTTGTCTATCGAGTATGCCTCTCTGTTACGTCTAAATGGTCATTCAAAATTACATCTACACTCTACAGTAACTTTCAGGTTTAACATAAGGATGAATGAATCGTGAGTTTCGAAAATAAATCATACTAATCTAACATATAGATATACATCTTTATCATACTAATCTAACATATAGATATACATCTCTATCTTCAATTAAACACATCTATATTATATATACATATATCTATCTTAAATCCAGCATACAATTTTTCCAGCAATCTGCTTTTTTATTTTTCACAAGATATCTTTCAGAAAAAAAACATCTTCAGAAAAATGTGCTCGCTATGTTGAAATCGGAGAAATCAAACTTTTATTTTTTTAAATCCAAAAATAGAATATTAAGAAAAATGCCACTATATATGCGTTATTTTTGTACAATACGAGGTGTGATCAATAGATTTCGCTAAAATTTTCTTTGGGGTATTTCCAGAAGTCTTAGCTCTAAATTTTTTTTGAAAGCTAGTTCACTATATTATTATTGTGATGTAACGAGTATTCTCCTGGATTTGCTTCGTTGTTACAGCATAGGAATATCTAGAATATTATCTAAAGAAAGGAAACGCTTTGTAGGCTCGGTTACCAAAATATGTTTTTATTGAACGATGCAAAAAACCAAGACGAACCCCTAAGCATGATCCAGAACGAATCTAAAACGATTTTATAAACATAATGGTAGTTTAATGAGGTTAAGAAGGAAAAAATTAATATTTGATGGATTCTGACATGTCCGGGCGGGAAAAGACCATCCAGACCCCAAAAAATAGTCCAAAATATTGCAAATTGTTGAAACCATATTTGCAAGGGTTCAAGAAGTATGTTTTCCATATGCCTTTACATTGTAAACAAAGTTGTAAAGCAAGATTAAAAAATGACAAAGATCTGGGTCAAAGGAATTGAGTCTTTGTCACAAAGTCTCTGACATAGTGGTAGGACTAAAGGAATTACATCGATTATGGATCTTAAATGTAAATCTAAACCAGAAAAATCCTAAAAATTCCTTCATATATTCAATACTCAATCTATTTTTCTTTTGATCGTTCTAAAAGGGTCTAAAACAGACTCTGCTGGACAAAGTTTGAGACCATTCTGAAAATTTATTTGCTGCGACGAACGAAGCTGATTACTTTCGGGAGAACGCTTCTTACATTACAACAAAGATATGATTGACATCAACTGATCCAAAAAAAATCCGATATAATTAAAGCGAACCTTGAAAAAAATTTACGGGGCTGGTACCCCTTAAAAATGTTTAGCGAAACTTATTGATCACACCTCGTATATATAAAATATACATAAATAGAAACTCAAAATATAAACGATGATTATAAACTCATCAATTAAAAAATTTTGAAATTATAATTTTCATAATAATGAAATCCATTGATTATCATCTTTTAATTTAATATTTTCTCCAATATCAATCAATATCTTTCAACGACGACCAACATCACAAAGTTTGATCAAAAACGGTATTTTCGAATCTATATATTTTCAGTTTGTGTATATCTAATAAACGCCAAAACGGCTGAACTAAACCAAACGGGCCCAAATTTTTAAAAATCCCTAAATCAAAACAGAACTCTCCGCTATTATTTGTTTATTGGAGTGAAAAGAAATATGGCGGTTTGAACAGCATCATTTAGGAGCTTAAATTGCAACTAGAAAACGCCCTAAAGCCTGGTATTTTAAGTTTTATTTCCTGGGCACAGATTTGTCAACAACTATTGGGACAAATCAGAGATCATTTTCATTTTTTCAGCTCTTTGAATTAATCTTTAAAAGGTGGAGGTATGAGTTAATATTATTTCAAGGAATTATAGCTTAGAGCCATCCGGAAATATATGAACGCATAAATGAACAAACGGCTTATTAAAGCTGTATCAATAGCTTGTTAAAAACGTAGATGTCTTCACAAAAGAGTAAACGAGTAGAGGTTTTCATTGATTAATAAACGAGTAAAAGTCTCTGTAAATGAATAAACGAGTAAAGGTATCCGTAAACAAATTAACGATTAGAGGATTCTGTAAATGAATAAACGTGCAGATGTCTCCGTAAATAAATTTCTACCGCTTTCTTCTTCACTCCAAGCTTGATTAAGTTCACTTTCTCTAAATGCCACAAAGGGACACAATGTAAATTTCTTCATATTAAAAATGAAAAGATATTTATCTTGAAATTGCAAATATCTTAAAAATTAGAAACATCTCCATCTTGAAATGGGAAATATCTAAACCTTGAAGTCAGAAAGATTTTTAACTTAAAATTGGAAATATTTCTGGCTTGAAATGGAAAAAAAACTTTATCTTGAGTTAGGAGATATTTCTATCTTAAAGATAAACGGAATTATCTCCGTATTCAAAAGGGAAATATCTCCCTAGCTCAGGCATGGGAATTGGGAATATCTTTTTCTTTAATGGAAATATCTCAAATGTCCATTCTCCATATTAAAGATGAAAAGACAGAAATTTCTCAATTTTTTTATTTAAAATATTTTTGTTTTAACGGAACTGTTGCATGACCTAATTATCGTATTCACAAGATGGGAGATATTCGTCCTTTATCCGTCTTGAAAAGAACCGAAATAGATAATTATTAATTTTCAGACAGAGAAATAAACATAACTCAATCATGTTTGCTGAGACTCGGGTTTAAATTGTATTGTTGTGAATGGGGCAAATAAAAACATATTTGAAATCAATTTTAAATTAAACATTTCCATGTTTTTAACTTAA
>NW_019396675.1:164010-166365 GCF_000591075.1 Eurytemora carolleeae | reverse complement strand
CTATGCATCCTATGCAGCCATATATAAACTTGTATATATTTCTTATATAAGTCTATGCATCTATGCATCCTATGCATCCTGTGCAAATGATAAAACTCCTTTTTTAACTCCAATGGTCTCATATCGTGCCTGGTATCCATCTCTAATTACTGTAATGGTCAGTAGGGCAAAGATCAAATGACCTGAGAAATAATTCTTTGTATTTTCAAATTCAAAACAGACCTTTATAACTCATGAAATAAGACAAAAAGTATTTCTAGGAGAAGATGGAGGGGGAGGGGGGATAAGATTAAAATAATCAAAGACCCGTATTACTGAAAATTGAGTGACCCAAACTGTCAAACATTAGGTTTAAAAGGAAAAAAGAGCAAAATGTAATAATAAGGTTTCTAAACCCTTTAATCTTTACAGCCGCGCTCTGATGTCTAATTTCTGTTGTGTAGTCTATATGATTTAATTATACTTGATCAAAATACTCAAAGTTTTAAATATATCAAAGGTTTACTTATTGAATTCTATCATGAGATAAAAATGATGCTAGGTTGACTTTCGTCTGCAAAGCATGTATAATCATATGGTAGGGCGAACCGCGTCAGTTGTATCTCCCTTCTATTCCTTACTCCCTCAGAGATACACATTTACAGTGCAAAGATCCACAAATGGAAAGATAGACAGATAAACAGAAAATACAGAAAGAAAGATACAGAGATAAACAGATACAGAGATACACAAATACACAGATACACAGATACACAAATACACAGATACACAGATATACAGATACACAGATACACAGATACACAGATACACAAATACACAGATACACAGATACAGAGATAAACAGATACAGAGATGCACAGATACACAGATTAACAGAAAATACAGAAAGAAAGATACAGAGATAAACAGATACACAGATACACAAATACACAGATACACAGATACAGAGATAAACAGATACAGAGATGCACAGATACACAGATACACAGATAAACAAATACAGAGATACACAAATACACAGATACACAGATACACAGATACACAAATACACAGATACACAGATACACAGATACACAGATACACAAATACACAAATACACAAATACACAGATACACAGATAATACACAGATACACAGATACACAGATACACAGATACATAGATACACAGATTTACAGATACATACAGGGTGTTCCACAAAACAGATGCACAGATACACAGATACACAAATACACAGATACATATATATACAGATACACAGATACACAGATACAAAAATACACAGATACAAAAATACAGAGATACACAAATACACAGATACACAGATACACAGATACACAGATACACAGATACACAAATACACAGATACACAGATACACAGATACACAGATACACAAATACACAAATACACAAATACACAGATACACAGATACACAGATACACAAATACACAGATACACAGATACACAGATACACAGATACACAGATACACAAATACACAAATACACAGATACACAGATACACAGATACACAGATACACAAATACACAGATACACAGATACACAGATACACAGATACACAGATTTACAGATACATACCGGGTGTCCCACAAACCATGACAATAGCAAGACGACTTTATATATAGTAGTCTTTGAACTTTAAACTTTATTGTGACATTCAGTCGTCAGCCAACTTTCACTTTTATGATTAAAGTAAACAGATACACAAAATGCAAATACACACTGATACACGTACAGATAGTATCAGTACACAGATTATGCATGCAGGTTATAAATTGCAATGAGGTTTAAAAAAAAAAAACTAGAATTAAATTGAACAAATATTTGTTGTATGTAAAGTCCTTTTGAACATTAGTCCAATTGAAAATTAGTTCAATCGACCTTAGGGTCCAATTGATTTGACACACATGTAGGCTAGGATTAAAAATAAAATCTAAATATTGTCTTTTACTATCTAACTGCAGATGAGTCTGAAGGTCGTCTTTTCTATATTTCAAATTCTAATTTGCTGATAGTGTACAATTTCGGCGGCAGCCGGCAATTCTCAGATCAGCTGCCCCCAAGGAACCGCGGACGGTGGTTAGAGGTCTGAAAACAACTCGCAAGACAGCAATAACGGGCGCCGGCCGGACTCTGTTTCACTACTAAAGAGTTGAGTTGTTTTTAGACTGTTAAGACCATGAATCCGTCCCCGCTCACTTCATGTGGTTTCAAGTTAAATGTGTGAAAATTCCGAGCGGGGGTCTCTTATCTTCCTACGTATTTATTACTGTGGCACCGTTAGTCTACAGCTGCAGGCTGCTTTTTCAAGCTGTTATCTACCCCCCTCCCCCCCCCC
>NW_019396675.1:40107-163875 GCF_000591075.1 Eurytemora carolleeae | reverse complement strand
GAGAAAAGATGAGGATTAAGGATAAGCTGACCTGCTCCTCCTCAAATATTATATACATGATTACATGTAGGAGAGGAGGCCGAGTTTGTCCTTCCCATCCTCAATATATAGGAGAGACAGGGAAGGAGGCTAAAGAAAGGCTGAGGGGTCACAGAGGCACCATTACACAGCTAGGACAAGAAAATACCCAGGCCCCTGTAGGTGTACACTTTCGTGCCCCTGGCCACTCATATGCAGATTTATCCTTCATTCCCATAGAGAAGATCAGGTCCAGGGATAGCATGGTCAGGAAGGTCAGGGAGTCATACTACATCCGGAAATTTAACTCAGTGAGGTCAGGACTGAACAAGAAAACATAATGCTAATTGCAAACTTTAAAAAAATGAATTTTGTTTGTTTTCAACTGTATGTATATGTATTACCAACAGTACCTTATAGTTTTGATCGAATTCATGTATTTGACCGTTTTGCCGACGAATTCTAACCCCTCCCAAGTAACAAAAGTGAGGAATTTTCCGAGATTCTCCAATGGCAGTGACTTTTTTCCGAGGAATTCCTCGAGAATTATTTCCTGTAACTGGTTCCTAGGAAATTCTCGAGAAATTCCTCAGTATTGGTCCCCAAGATGAGTGATTTATTGGGGGATCACAGTTTTGAGACTCAGTTTCAAGAAAATCCTGAGAAATTCCACGGAATTTCCCCCCAAGAAATTCCTCAGAATTTCTCCGGAAATCTCAAAAATTCTTGGGACTTGGTCCCCATGATTGCGTATTTTTAGGGGAATTCAATAATAAAACTAGTTTCGAGAAATTCCCGGGAATTTCTCTGGAATACTTCTCAGGAAATTCCTGAGAAATTCATAGGTCTTGGTCACCATATTTGCGGATTTTTTAATTGTATTAAGTAAGAGAATAAGTTTCGAGAAATTCCTGGGAATTTCTCCGGAATTTTACCCCACGAAATTCCTGAGAATTTCTCCGAAATACTTTTCCGGAAATTCCTGAGAAATTCTTAGGTCTTGGTCACCATGTTTGCGAATTTTTAGGGATGGTTTGAATGAAAAACTCGATGGTTCCAATGAAAAACTTCATGGTTTAATGGAAAAGCTCCATAGTTTAGACGATAAACTTCATGGTTTGAATGAAAAACTCAATGGTTAAATGAAACACTCAATGGTTCAAAAGAAAAACTCAATGGTTCAAATGAAAAACTTCATGGTTTTATGGAAAATCTCCATGGTTTAGATGATAAACTTCATGGTTTGAATAAAAACTCAATGGTTCAAAAGAAAAACTCAATGGTTCAAATGAAAAACTTCATGGTTTGATGGAAAAGCTCTATGGTTTAGATTATAAGTTCCATGGTTTGAATGAAAAACTCCATGGTTAAATGAAGAACTCCGTAATTAAAGGACAAATTCTATGGTTTTAAGGAAGGAAGTAGGAAAGGATGGAATGGAAGAAAGCAAGAAACGGAAGGGAAGGAAGGGAGGTTGGAATTAAAAAAGGTAGGAAGGAATGAAAGAAGGAGGGAAGGAAGGGAAGTTGGAACAAAGGAAGGAAGAAAGCAGGAAGGGATGTAAGGAAAGAAAGCGAGAAACGGTAGGTAAGGAAGGGAGGTTGGAATTAAAAAAGGTAGGAAGGAATGAAAGAAGGAGGGAAGGAAGGGAGGTTCGAACAAAAAAAAGAAGGCAGGAATAAAAGAAGGGTTATGGTCGGGGGGGAGGGAGGTCTAGGGTGTAAATTAATATTTTAAAAAAATTGCAACTTAATTAGTTCAATGTACAGTAATTGGAGAAATTATTTGGTCATAATTTAGAGAACTTTCTAAAACACCCAATTTCCCTGGAGAGATATAAAATATATTTTCTGAAAGTTATTGACCAAGAGAAAATTAAAAACAGTAATCAAATTATTAACAATGGACAGACTATAATGGTTTCTTTTCTAAAATGAGAACCAGAAAACTCTGATATAAGTTGTCAAGAAATACAGTAATTCAGCAGACCTGTTTCACTTAATCAATGATTTAAAACGTTACAATAGTTTCATTTGCTTTGTGTTACATCAAATTTACTTGAATATGACTTTAATGTGGTATATTTCTATTCCACAGTAATTATTTTAAAGTTGTACGCTCGGTTTGTGTGTCCAATCATATCTCATGAACCCCTGGATCGATTTACCTCAACGTTTCATTTCACAAGACAGAATAGAAATAAAAAAATTCCCAAATGATATTTTTAGACAGCACTCAATTTTATTTAGTTTTAAGAAAAATAATCCTTTACACATATTAATAGAAACAAAAATTAGATTTCATTCCAATTTGCTCCCCTTTTTTCCTTCTTTCTTTCTTTTTTAGTTTCCTTCTTTCCATGTTCTTCCTTTTTGTCTCAGAAAGTGTGCCCCCCTTTGAGAGAAAAAAGGGTTGGGGGGCACGTGCCCCTGTGTCCCCGTGCCCCCCTATCTACGGGCCTGGATCTCACTTCATATATACAAAACATACATCTATGTCGCTATTTGGAAAATCTTTGTCAAGTTTTCTGTATTTAATACAGTTAAATTAAAAAAATGAGCAGCTAGATTTACATTTATTAACTTAATAATAATACTAATAATAAATCCTTAATTAATAATTAATTAATTAATAATATTTGTGCTCTCATCTGCTATCAATGTCCATAAAGAAGTAGAAAACATTTATTTATTTTCAATATATTTGAGAGTAAGAAACAGAAGAAAAAACACTAAGTAAACAGAAATATTGTATTTGTTTGTTTGCATTCCCCCCTTTCTCCAGAACAGGTTTTCAATTTTACACATGCGCTAAAATTTCTTCAAAATTGGGCTTTTGGACTTTGAAGATGGTTAAGAAGTCTCCTTCATTCTCTTCTTTAGCTTACCCACGTCCAAACCTAGAAAACATTAACAATACAATTATTTGAGTGGAATGTATTCATATCTCAAGGTACCCTTCATGTTAAGATTGGTATGTCCTATTCACAACAGTACCCATGTTAGATTAAAGATGAGATAAAAGAAACCGTTGTGAATCGCACATGCCAAGTTAGAAAAGGGGTCATCTGATATCACGTCTACAGTCCCTTTAAAAAGGATTTTTTTGTAAAATGAATAAAGAAGATAAAAGGATGTACATTAAATTGTACTTAATTTTGGTCTTAATCTGTTTATTTCAAAGAAGAGAAAAGAATTCCTTTAAAGGCTATTTTTCCAGAAACTTGAAGAAAGAAGACGACCTAATTTTTCATAAATCTCAAGCTGGAAAATATTAAATAATATTAAAGTGACTGTAAGCATATTCAAACAAAGATGGTAATGCCTGATGTACAACGGTACCCACTTCCCTTGATCCAGATCTTAATCTGTTCAACAATATGGAAGATACTGTAGTTGTCATGACTCGAGTCAAAAAGTGTTTAATTTTTCCCATTACTTCTTTTAAGCAAGAAATATGGAAGTGACATTTGCAGAGAAAGATGGCAATGCCTGATTCACTGCGGTACTTTTTTTAAACCTTAATCGGGTCAGAAATGTGTAAGAAACCGTCGTCAAAAAGAAAAACTGTAAATGAAAATAAACTTTTTACAGGAACAAAACATGGATATCTAATTTATACTTGATCAGACAAAGCTTTAAGTGTACCGCAGTAAATCAGCCATTGCGATCATTGCATGGAGGGTCACTTGAAATTACGCTTACTGCAGTCCCTTTAAGACGAAGACCAAATTAGATCATCAGTGCATTACCTGAGAAAAACGTGATCAGGTTTGGATTCTTGGCGCTTCACGCCCGCTTGCAGCAGCTCTGGACCCATCATCATTGAATCTATATTGAATAATATTGATTAAGATTATCAAATATATGTATGGACTTTTGCAATGAAGGATAAATTTACAATCAAGATATTTACAAAGCAGAAGAAAACGTTTGAAAAAAACTTTCCGTAAGTTGATTTGTTTTGCATAGTGTAAAAAAGCATCTTTTTGATTACTTGTAAGCTTGTAATTCGAAATAAGCTTGTTAACAATCAAAAGCAAAATAAAAAAGTCGTCTTCATTGTTGTGATATATTTGCTTACCAACGTAGTGTAAGAAAAGCAAATGTTTAGAAAATAAAATTCTAAAGTTTATAACACTTTATAAAATTCCAAAACTCAAATCAAACGCCCAAAGTTAAAAGCAAAAGCTTAAATTCTGAAAAATTGTACCAATTTTTAAAACTAATCTAATGAAAAAAAATGATATTGTCAGTATAATTTTTAGTAAATATTAACCTTTGCCCTCTTTCTTTGACCTTAAAGAACTCAATACTGTTTCAGATATCAGTTGAATGAAATACAATGAAATGGGATTTTTTTATAAGATCCCTACATAGTTATTAATGTTTAGAATGCACTTTTGAAATATGTCCTTTTTTAGTTCAGGGGCGGATCAAACCATTATCTCGGGGGGTCAATAATCGCCACCCACNTCCAGTTCTCCTACTTTCTATCTGTAAACTCCAGTTCTCCTACTTTCTATCTGTAAACTCCAGTTCTCCCTCTTTCTATCTGCAAACTCCAGTTCTACTACTTTTTATCTGTAAACTCCAGTTCTCCTACTTTCTATCTGTAAACTCCAGTTCTCACACTTTCTATCTGTAAACTCAAGTTCTCCCATTTTCTATCTGTAAACTCCAGTTCTCCTACTTTCTATCTGTAAACTCCAGTTCTTTTACTTTCTTTCTGTAAACTCCAGTTCTTCTACTTTCTACCTGTAAACTCCAGTTCTTCTACTTTCTATCTGTAAACTCCAGTTTTCCTACTTTCTATCTGTAAACTCCAGTTTTCCTACTTTCTATCTGTAAACTCCAATTCTTCTACATTCTATCTGTAAACTCCAGTTTTCCTACTTTCTATCTGTAAACTCCAATTCTTCTACTTTCTATCTGTAAACTCCAAGGTTATAATGAGCCATGAAAGTTATCAAGTGTTCCTCTAAACTTACAACAATAAGAGGGTTTGCACGACTTCAGTTTTCAGTGTAGTCTATGGAAAGCTTAAAAGTCATAGACTTGTTGAACTGTTGTAATTAGATAGCTAGCAATGATTTTGGATACTGTCAAAAATCCAAAACTATCTTTGACTCATCTCTCAACTTTCATGTTTAGTAGGGCAGCCTGACAATGCTGCCAAAAGAGATGGGTGCGTTCGTTTTTTTAATTAGTTCGTTCATTACTCGTTAAAAACCCATTTCGTTAGTTTTTTTTCGGCCGTTCATTAAGATTTTAATTAGTTTTTTTGATAATCGTCCAAATTTTCTTTCATTTCTAAACGAAACGTTAGTCCAAAAAAAGTTAGGTTAGGTCAGATTGGGTTTCCAAAGATATGAAACAATCTTTAAATCATTCGTGAACGAACTATCAAGAAATCGATAATTCTTCGTATCAGTTGAAATTTTTTTTTTATAATATCTATAAACGATCAAAATCGTTCGTTAATTTTTCTGAAAGACGATATCGTTAGTTTTAAACATTTTTCTTTCATTAACAAACACGCTGCCCGTCTCTGGTACCATTTTTATTCATACTTGGTTATTAATATAATGTCACCAACATTCAAACTTTAAGATCACTTTTAGTGTGCCATATACTTCTATTGATAGGTAGGTATCTGTAATTAATATCTTACAAGTTTCTAGTACTGCTCGGATTACAATATTTCTAGTTCTTCTCTCTTATATTAGTTTTGTTTATGAAGTGAAGTCCTAAAATTACGTTTTCTCTAAACTTCTCGAAATTATATTTTCTTTATTGGAAATATTTCTCTGATAATGTATCCCAGCTGGGTATTTTCTACCAAACTGTAAAAGTTCTCTAAATCTAGCTGTATACTGCTATGCAATGGAATCTTCTACCTAAATATCAAAATAACATAATACTGGATTCACATCCAACATTAACTGTGGTGGGCGTGACCTTAGTCCGTTCATTTTTTTTAACTTTAAAGTTTCTCTCTTAACATTTGAGTTCCTTATACTTTGCCAAATTTTGCAAACCTTCTTATGGAACAGTATTTTGTTGTGCATTTTGGACGAACGTTTGAAAGATCTTTTTCATCCATAATCCTTCACGAGTTACCATGTACAAGGATTTAACTTCGTTTCTTGTATTACCATCTTTACTAAGAATCTAAACAAACATGAGAAATAAATTTATCAAAATAATAATTTATTGAAGAAAAAAAAGAAATTAATTTGGTTTCTACACTGAGAGGATAATTATTTAAATTACATACAAAACAAAATAGTATGGAACAAAAGTATTTTAAACAGAAGAGGAAAAGGAGAGGAAGAAAGGGAAAAAGAGGGGAGGGCAAAGGACAGGAAAGATAAAACGCAAATAACGTAAGGGAGCAGGGCCAAAACTGCCGGAAAAGAGTGCAAGACGTCGGACGTGAGGACCGAAGGGGAGCCAAGGACGGGAGAAAAGAGGGGAGAGCCAAAGACGGGTGGATGGAGAGTAAGGGACGTGAGTGAGCAGAGTAAAGGATGGGAGGAAAGAGAGTAGAATACGGTAGAAAGGAAACGATAGAAATGCGGGACGGGAGAAAAAAAGAGTTATTTAGCTCGAATTTACTTCTTCGTTGGAAAGGGTGCAAGTTGATATATTTATAGAAGGGAGGGGGAGAGAAAAAACGGGAAGGTTGAAAGTACAGAACGGGAAGGAGTGAGACAAGGACAAGGATATGGAAACAAATGAAAAGAACGGAAGGAAGGATAAAAGTAGATGAACCGGAAACTAGGATTTTAAACAAAAAAATCAAATCAAGCTTGAGTAAGCATAAACATGAATGAATAAATATAAAAAGAACCCAACTATTATAATGTCATGTTGTTAGAATATTATTATTTAAATATCGTCATTTGGAATTTAACAATTTTTTTCATATAATCATTATAAGCATCAAAATTTGAATTTAACCTTGCGACTTACAAGCATACAGTGCAGCGTTGGGAAAACACATCTAATTATTCGGACTTAAAACTGTGAAAAAATATCATATTCTTGTACAATAAAACTGTACCGTATAAAAATATCATAAATGAATATTTTTTTTCTGAAAAAAAGAGGAAAAATACTTGATTGTAAATTGATTTATACATAACATTTTGTGCTCGACTGGTGTTAAAAGAAAACCACTTCTATTTTATTAAGCATAATAGTTCTGGGATACCAATAGATCTGTCATCACAACAAGCTGATCTTCAGTAAACTTGGTTTTATGCTCCTAAAACAACAAGAACTTACAAATTTATTAAATGATCTTATTTTACGTTATTTGGGAATCGATCCTCTTAAACATTCAAGGGTTTTGGGAATCAACTGACGAGCCAATAAAATCTACAAAGTCTAACATTATAACTACAAAATGACTCTTGCTCTTGCGAAAGTGCGGAAAATGTTTACTCTGAATGTTTTAAACAAGTCAACATTTTTTATGTTGTAGTAAAAACAAACTTGAAGACCATACAACTTGATATGTATAAAGTATACTTTGTTCGTAACCGATAAACGTAAAAACAGCTGAGCCGATCAGGCCCAAATTTCGTGTGGGACTTCACATGGCCCCAGGGAATTTTTCAAAAGAGCAAAATTTGTCTCCACAAATTTTAGATTTTTGTAATATTTTGAAAATCCATGAAAAAATATTTTTATATCTGCAAACTTTTTTTGTTATTATTTTATATTTTATATTTTATATTTTATATTTTTAAAAGCCTAGTTTATACAATATAAATATCTGCCTTTTAAATACATCAAAAAATACATCGTTAGTTGTCTAGTATCAACACTCTACAGGATGTCATAATGAACATTAAGTGAAGATTTTGAGATCTTCTATGTAATTGATTATTGATTGAATGATTAAAAAGTGTTCAATCCATTCTCATGTTTGTTGGGAAACCCTTTACCTGCCAGTTATCCTGATGAGTTCTCTTGAACTCCTGAAGACATTTCTTGATGGTTGCTGGTGTAGGCTAAACAATCAAGATTTAAGATTTTTCATTTTAGAAAATACAAGTTTGACATTTTGTCCCATCTTATACCTATAAATTGTCGTCATAAACATGATTTGGTGATAATTTTGTCCCATTTTATACCTATAAATTGTCGTCTTAAACATGATTTGGTGAAAATGCCCTTTGAAATGTTGTATATTCATATCTATGGAATAAACGGTAGGAAATGCTACAACGTATCGTAGTTGATTTTAGATCTACTTTCATAGTCAGCCCTAGAAATAATTTTCATCATCGGCTTGTAGACGGGTGAATACTATACATATACATCCTAGCTCTAATTTGAATTAAGAAACTAGTAAGTTTAGGATCAAAAGACTCAGGCAGAGAAACTTCTTCTCAAACAGTTGATAACACCTACAGTTTAAAAGTACCTAAAATGATCATCCTAGGTTTTACGTGTCTCATACTTCATATGGAATATATAATCTGAGAAAAACCAAAATTCAAAAAATAAAATATCAAAAAAAACTATGATATACAAATAATTTTGTAAAAATTAAGTTTTAAATGAGCCAGTTGCTTTGCCATGAAACACCTGGAAACTCAATATTTATCAAATTTTCGATTGCTTCCAGATGAGTAAAAAATACATCATGATTGGTTGACACAGATCCACCTATACAAATTGCATTAGTTTGTTTTTCCCAACGACCAAAAAAGTGCCTATGTTAAACTCAATCCCAATCTTCAAATACAAAAACAAAACAAGTGTTAGTATATTGTAACCTGTGAATCGTTCAGATGAGTGGATAGTTCCATAAGGATCGGAGGAACAAAGCTTGGAACCTCGTAGGGGAACGCTTCTACGAAGGAACAAAGGCCGAGTATACCGGAATGATGGAGAATGATCTTTTCCTGAAGAACAGTATTTTATTAGTAGTGTAGACTGAAGTTGTAGTAACTAGTAGCCATTAATCCATGGTAGCGTATGGAAATTGGTTGTGAGGTTTTTTTTGTGACCACCCATCTACTGGTTAAGTTCGTGTTCCTGCCATTACTATACGAACCCGTATAACTATATACAAAGAACTGTGCGGCATAAACAATTTCCTTGTTGATTGAACTTATTTACTTTTTCCCTTGGTTTCCGCGAAAACAGAAACAAAAATATATTAAGCTCACCCTGTACAATATACAATATACTATACACAATACACAATACACTAATTATACACTATACACTATACACTATGTGACTATACACTATAGACTTTAGACTATACACTAAAGACGATAGACGATAGACGATAGACCATAGACCATAGACCATAGACCATAGACCATAGACCATAGACCATAGACCATAGACCATAGACCATAGACTATAGACTATAGACTATAGACTATAGACTATAGACTATAGACTATAGACTATAGACTATAGACTATAGACTATAGACTATAGACTATAGACTATAGTCAATATGCAATATACAATATACAATATACAATATACAATATACAATATACAATATACAATATACAATATACAATATACAATATACAATATACAATATAAAATGCACAATATACAATATACAATATACAATATATAATATGCAATATACAATATGCAATATGAAATATACAATATACAATATACAATATACAATATACAATATACAATATACAATATACAATGCACAATATACAATATACAATATACAATATACAATATACAAAATAGATATCCAAAAATATAATGAATTAACAAGAATGTAACGATTAAGACTATTTCTATTACAGTGGTAAACATTTCTTCAGAAGTTACAAAGGGAATCAAAAAGTAGGGTTTAGGTTAATACACATCAATGAAGATTATCGTCCAATTAAAAAACAAAATCTATTTACATCAAGTTAAAAAATTACACAAAAATTTTCAATTAGGAAAAATATTTAACTTACTTTTGAATTATCTTCAGTTTCCATAGTTGACACTTTTCTAAACCTTTTCCCTGTCCTCTGCATCCTGGGTCGTATCCTAGCTCGTAGATCCTCCAGCAGACGGTCAATCTAATCCAGGTATATTAGTATATTATGTTATTATGTTTTCCCTGTCCTCTGCATCCTGGGTCGTATCCTAGCTCGTAGATCCTCCAGCAGACGGTCAATCTAATCCAGGTATAATAGATAATTATGTTTTATGTTTTCCCTGTCCTCTGCATCCTGGGTCGTATCCTAGCTCGTAGATCCTCCAGCAGACGGTCAATCTAATCCAGGTATAATAATTATTGCGCCTTTCGGTGAATAATCATAATTATTCTACGGTTTTTCTTTTAATATTATAACAATAATTTTGATTATAACACTTTCTTCCTACGCATAATATACTAATACGCATCAAGCTTTAATAACGTAGTTTTAGTATGATGTCGTCTTTCTTCTTTTTTATCAAGAACTGTTGCTATGGATCTTATCATTTGTAGTTGGTTGGCCGGTTGTTAAGTTTCCCAGTCTTCTGACTTGACAGAAATATTTAAAGCAGTTCACTGTTTCATCAACTTGCTTAATTGTAAAGTAAACCCAGAAGATTGATATTATAAACCCCAAATAGAACCCGAATAAAACTATGGTATTATCATTGATATATTACCTCTGTCTGATCAATAAACCCGGAGTGAAGAAGTCCTCCAAGAATTTTTCCAGCTATTTGTCTCACGGAAAGATTCTCATCCTGAAATGGACGACGACATTCATGATACGTAAACAAACGTTTAAACTATCCGTGTCAGAAGTAATTATAATATATATATATGATTGTTTACGTACTTAACCCTTGATGTCAGTTTTGAACGCTTGCTTAAATATATGTCCGTAGAACCCAGAAATAAACCTGAAGTGGTTGTTTATGTCCTGGAGAAGATAAAACACCTAGTTATAAACCACTACTCTGTACCTTAGTGTTTATGTATACCTGGCGACATAATAAACCTCTATTCTGTATCCTAGTGTTTATGAGAAGGTATAATAAACCTCTGCTCTGTACCTGGATAAGGCATAAACCTCAGCTCTACAACTGGATAAGGTATAAACCTCTACTCTGTACCTGGATAAGGTATAAACCTCTGTTCTGTACCTGGAAAAGGTATAAACCTCTGCTCTGTACATGGAGAAGGTATAAACTTCTGCTCTGTACCTGGATAAGGTTTAAACCTCTACTCTGTACTTGGAGAAGGTTTAAACCCCTACTCTGTACCTGGAGAAGGTATGAACCTCTATTCTGTACCTGGAGTAGGTATAAACCTCTACTCTGTACCTGGAGAAGATGAAGAACCTGGTTTTGAACCTCTGCTCTATGACCTGGGTTCTCCACAACTTTCGGAAAGTTTGTAAAAACGGCAACCTGAAAAGAATTAGAAACAATGTAGAATAAAAATAAGATACATTTCTTTATTTATAAAAAAAAATCATGTTTTACCTGAATATACTCGAGCATTGACAGTTTAGTTTTATAACTACTGGAGTGGGAAATCTTCTTTGTCATATCAAGCAGTGGTTGGATAGCAGAGTCAGGTAGGATACTAGCTGACATATAGCTCAGAGCCTGAAAAGTGTATATTTGCAATTTCCGAGTTGAAAAGATTTCATTTCGCTGGAAACTGCTTCCTTTTAATTATACATTGAGTCGCTCTAAAGCCTTAAACATGCTCTGTTCTAACAACTTACCAATAATAAACGTAATTGAAAAATGAGGTAAAAAGAGAAATACTTCATTAATTTCTGCATTAAATATTAAAATCTAGACAGGCTATTCAACGAAAATATTAACTAGGCAACAGAATTGACATAAAACAAAATATTTTAGCTGTCAAATTATATCAATTATAAGGCTTAGGGATTGTCTGAGGCTCTCTCGTGCAGGAAGGAGTTTCAATTCGTCCTCAATTTCTAGGCGGTCAACAAGACTAAAAAAAAACAGGACTAAGCTCCAACCTCCAACTCACGGGTATACCTGTAAGCAGGATTGAGAAACGTCCTGATCCGTCTCTGTTCCGATGAACTGACAGAGGAAGGGTAGAACCCGGAACATCTCCTCTGTGATGGTGGCGGAGCTGATCTTGATCTGGTTTAAGATCCATAAGGATACTGTCTCCAGAATACGGTTCCCTTTCTGTATAAAATAATAAATAAAATTTCAAATTAAGTTCACTCAAATCCACTAATGTATCATAGTTTTTATAGAACATATGAGGCCGTAATTCATAATTTTCCTTTAAAGGCCTGACTTGAAGAAGCTACAAAAATCCGGTTTTGGCCAATTAGAGATCTAAGTAATTTGTGTCAGCTGTGTTTTCATGCACAGATTAAATCAAAAATTAAAAAAATCAGATTGACGAACACAGTCATACATAAGTTCCGAGCTCTGCTCTGACTTTAGCTCAACATGACAAATTCTACCTTTGTATCGTCATCGACCTCCATTGTCATAGAAACGTCCTCGCTTGATGTGTTTGGAGTATCTGTAGCAGTGGAAGGAGAAGCAGTTCCGTCTCTCATAGACGGAGTTACAGTTCCTAATATTATAATACAGAATTACAAACTAGGACGGAGTTACAGTTCCTAATATCAAAATACAGAATTGCAAACTAGGACGGAGTTACAGTTCCTAATATTATAATACAGAATTACAAACTAGGACGGAGTTATAGTTCCTAATATTATAATACAGAATTGCAAACTAGGACGGAGTAACAGTTCCTAATATTATAATACAGAATTACAAACTAGGACGGAGTTATAGTTCCTAATATTAAAATACAAAATTACAAACTAAGACGGAGTAACAGTTTCTAATATTATAATACAGAATTACAAACTAGGACGGAGTAACAGTTCCTAATATTATAATAAAGAATTACAAACTAGGACGGAGTAACAGTTCCTAATATTAAAATACAGAATTACAAACTAGGACGGAGTAACAGTTCCTAATATTCAAATACAGAAAAAGGGTTATAAACTATGACGGAGTTACAGTTCCTGATATTAAAATACAGGGTTATATACCTTGACGGAGAAACAGTTCCCAATATTAAAATACAGGGTTATATACTAAGACGGAGTAACAGTTACTAATATTAAAATACAGGGTTATATACTAAGACGGAGTAACAGTTACTAATATACAGGGTTATATACTAAGACGGAGTAACAGTTACTAATATTAAAATACAGGGTTATATACTAAGACGGAGTAACAGTTACTAATATTAAAATACAGGGTTATATACTAAGACGGAGTAACAGTTACTAATATTAAAATACAGGATTATTTACCAAGACGGAGTAATAGTTACTAATATTAAAATACAGGGTTATATAGTAAGACGGAGTAACAGTTACTAATATTAAAATACAGGGTTATACACTATAACACTTACTAATATCAAATACTACTACTAGTGAATACTGACTACAATCTGGGTCAGACTGCATGCCGAAACATATCATGTAGCACAGATATGTGTATTATCCAAGGTTAGTTCATCCAAATATATTATTATTATACTGTATTATCATAGTTATTATCTGATATAAATGTTCCTAACCTGATACTGGAGTTTCATCCCTGGAAAACTCCGGGTTATGATAATTCAGGTTCAGCATAGGAATAACTTCATCCAAAAACATTTTCTTAGTTGGGAACCCTGATCCGACATTAAACTTGTCATTTACACCATACAGAGGTATATCCATGGAGAGCAGGGTTGCCAGCGTGTTTGCTATCTGATGTCGAACATTAGTATAAGGATGGTCCCAATGAGATCTAGAATTAAGACGGGATTTTAATGTTGAATCCCTAGAAAAATCGACTCTCTATTTATAAAGGGTCATGATCGATTTACAACGGAACCCTTTGAACCTTCGTCTCAGGAAAAATAATAAATATATTTTTCTTTAACTAACAATTATCTATTTTGGGTTCTTTTCGATATTAATAAAAGGAAAGCAACTTTTTAAATGGAGGGTCACTTAATATTACGTCTGTCCCTTTAATATGAAAAAAAGAGTAAATTAACCTGAGAATGTTGTAGGTTCTATTGTACAGTTCTCTTATTCTCCAGTTCTGACTCAAACATTTGTTCACAAACAGTAGGTAGGAGCTCTCCTAGATAAGAAATAAGACATAAGAAACTTTTAGGATTGGTTATTGGGGTCGTTCTCAGAGTACGTAGCCAACTTAATCCATGGAAATCAAACAATCAGGTAGAAAGTTAACATTAGTTGATATGGCTTTACAGTATACACTGAACAGTGTATACTGTACAAATATAATGTTTACAATACACGATACACAATGCACATGTTCAAGAAATCTCAACCCAGATGTTTCTTTAACTAAGGTTCACAACTAGGTACGATGACAACCATTATCTTTTTATACTGCAAGTGTTTATGCTAAGAACATTCTTTTAAAGAGATACTTGCCCAATTAACAAGGCGGAAGTGACTTTTAAATAAAACCTTATTAATATCAGATAGAAAACAAGAATATCTCCTTCATTTGTGATCAGTGAATCTAGCATTTAAAGTGAGGTTCACTTAAAATCACTTTCTACAATCCCTATTAAGCAGTATAGGTTTTAGTGATGATGTATGGTTAAGAGCTGACCTTGAATGCTCCCTGAGAGACTAGATTCTCTGATGTAACGAGGAGCTCAAGCATGACTCGGAGACGGTTAGGATCAGCCTTGTTACTGGATCCACTGAAACAAAGATCCCAGTCGGACTGGGTCTCCAGGGTTACACTGTTTAATACCTAGAATAATAGAGTTATAATAAGACTACAGATGGATTGCACTGACATACTTGTTTCAACTAGTTTGTTAAATAGGACTTGAGTCAAAATATACAGATATTTTTCAATAAAACTGAAAACTATGTGGAGGGAAGAACCATCAAAAGTCAATATTTTGAAGTATTTGTTAACACAAAATGTAATGAAATAAAAAATATTATATATTTCAAATAATTTTAGGGCTAGGTTAGGTTTTGACTATTTATGCACTGAGCGAAGCGACAATGACAGGCTAGGGGCCGAACGCTAAGACTTGGACAGGCTAGGGGGATACCCATACATCGTTTACTCAATTCAACATTTAATGTTGGATTTTCTTCATATGCACCAATGCCAAAATGAACTAAAAACCAATTTGTGAACAGCTGACAAGTCCAATTGAACGATAGTTTAATCTGCATTCAAGTTTTATCCAATGACGTATCACCATCTCTGGAGAACTTGATCGAAAACAAAGCAAAGATTTTTTTTAAAACTCGGAATTCCTAGTAGGAGGAGCTAGGACTGAGTAATTAATGTTTTTTATTTCATATTTTATTTTACAAATTAAATTACTTAAAAAGCAGGGGTTGCTTTAATGCCTTTATTTCAAAGTCTAATGAAACGGAAAATCAATAATAGTTTAGGTCTTGGTTGTTACAAACCTGTTGAAAGACCGGAAGTAACCAAGCCCATGCCTGCTGAGCTGACTGGAAGTTCCAGAAGCGCATGCCGCGTACCAATCCATAAACCATTTCCGCGGCAGCGCGCTGCTGAGACTCTTCCGGTGATCCGACCAGGCGTTCTATATGGGGCTGGAATACTAAAACAAAAAACAACAAATTTTAACACAAATATTTAATTAATAATAACATAAATAAACTAAGTTATGTTTTTGATCTATGTTCACATAATCCAGACTGGACAAACACCAGGCTCGAATATATTTAGAAGACGACATTCTATAAGTCCAGTGAAGCCAAGAGGATACATATTTGTAAATTAAGATACATTAGTACCCCTTGCAATACAAATTTGTGTCATTTTATAACGTAAATGTTTACAAAATTCTGTTTTGTTTACTTTTACCATCAGTATAGTTGTACTATATGTACATTTAACATGCAATAAGTTTCTTGTTATTCTTTGTGACTAATATATATAATAGGCTTTTAGGGCGCTTCGCGCCCATCTTCTATTTTAATTGTGAACATGTTCTCTTTGTGTACATTGTAAAACAAAACAAAAAAAGTTCGCGGATTTAAACAAAAAGTTTCGTGGATTTTCAAAAATTAAATGAAAATCAAATTTTGATGGAGGCAAATTTTTTAATTTTGTTCATTCATAAACCTTCCCTAGGGCCATGTGAGGTCCCACACAAAAGTTGGGTCCAATCGGTTCAACCGTATTGACAGTTATTGGATACAAACAGTAAGATAAAATTATTATTTTTTATTTATTAGAATCAATAAAATCTATAATTTATGTAATGTTTCCATTATGATTGGTAAGGAAATTGTGATATTAAAAATCTTCAGTACAACAAAAACTACTTAATGTGTATATTTGGCCTTTTTTGTTTTCATATTATCTAATATATATAATATAGGAACTCTTCAGTTCAAAAATCTAAGGGCATTTAAATTGTTATAATTTATAAACTATAACTAAATTTTGTTCTAAAATATTTGTTATTTATTTATATTCTCTGAATCAATTATTTTTATTTTCTTAAAAGTGGCTCTTAATAAAAATGGTTTCCCCACCTCGCATAGTTTAACTGTAATGCTTACCCCACCTCGCAGGAATAATAAAGAAAATCAATGTTTAAATGTCGTCGTCATATATTTCTGATATTCTCTCGGACTAGTGTTTGTTCTGTCTGGATGATGTGTGTTCTATTTATTATCTATTATCTAACCTTTAGCTAGTTGAGGACCAATATTCTCTATGAGGAAGCTAAGGAGGAGACCTCTATTATCTAGTATCTAACCTTTAGCTAGTTGAGGACCAATAGTCTCTATGAGAAAGCTAAGGAAGATACTTCTATTATCTAGTATATAACCTTGAGCTAGTTGAGGACCAATATTCTCTATGAGGAAGCTAAGGAGGAGACCTCTATTATCTAGTATACAACCGTGAGCTAGTTGAGGACCAATATTCTCTATGAGGAAGCTAAGGAAGATACTTCTATTATCTAGTATCTAACCTTGAGCTAGTTGAGGACCAATATTCTCTATGAGGAAGCTAAGGAAGAGACCCCTATCCATGCTGAAAAAATCCAAACCCTTTTCATGCTCCAGGGAGTTCAATTCTACAAACCTAGAATGCACAGATAATTCAAGAAAATCAAAAAAATTCAGATTTCTATATTAAAATTTAATTCATTAATTTTTATTTTTTTCTTAAAATTCAAACAATTTGAACAAAGACTCTATTAATTAAAAGTTTATATTGGTAAAATTTTAATTAATTTTACTCAGTCTAAATTTGTTCATGAATAAAAGCTTGTTAACCTTGTGACGAGGTTCTCGTCCAGAAAGAACTGTGCAATGAGGTTGCGAACTGAGTCCGGAGGATGATTAAAATCCTCGTCAGTGTGCGGGATCCGAACTCTCTCATTAGCTGGCCAGCTCCAGTATCCTAGGTGGGACTTTACGATAAACGGTTTACTCCAGTACTGTTCAAGCTCATCCTAAATCAAAAATTGTCTTAATAAACTCCAGAAAATCGTAACGCTCCGTACCAACATTACCAAAAAAAACTTAATTTCGTTAACTCATTGCTTAATACACAATAGGTCTCAATAGGTATTTTAAAAATAAGCACTATAAACCTAAATCAAAATAAAAAGTGCATAGCCTTTAGGATAAATAAAGCTGTGCCTGCAAATTTAACTTTTTACTCCTTTTTTTTTAAATTTGACAAAGTTATTCAATAAAACAGGGTGTGGAGCTTCTTGCCGTAGAACCGTCCAAGGCGGTCTTCTAACAGAGTCGACCTATCACATAGTTTAAAACATATTAAACTTACCAACTCCATATTCTTGTACTGCATGAACTCATTGTCCGGACGTACACCAGGATACCCTGGGTGACCTCCTGGGGACAAATATCATCAATATTTTACAGTAGTAAGAAGTAAGTAATAACAGAAAGATATTAAAAGAAAATCAACATGGAATCCGCATACCGCCATCAGTGTGTAACACATTTTCATGCTGCCTGGAATCCCAACATGATCTATGTTTAAATGATTTGATATTTATTTTCCTGGTTTAACTGAAATAATATCTTCTAGTGGAACCTTCCTGCTGGTAACCTTCTCCAGTTTAAGTATTCCTTCCAGAGCCTGGTATGCCATACACCTGGAGCAGGGATACATCATTAGTAATCAGACTTGACTCTCGACTCTTGGTGCACATTTTAACTTATCAGTAATAGTTTATTAGATTAACTTTTTCTCTAATTAACCCTGATTTTTCTCTAATTAAACCTGATATTTCTCTAATTATGCCTGATTTTTCTCTAATTGAACCTGATAATTCTCTAACTAACCCTGATTTTTCTCTAATTAAACCTGATATTTCTCTAATTAACCCCGATTTTTCTCTAATTAAACCTAATATTTCTCTAATAAAACCTGATATTTCTCTAATTGAACATGATATTTCTCAATTTAAACCTGATGTTTCTCTAATTTAGCCTGATTTTACTCTAATTAAACCTGATATTTCTCTAATTTAACCTGATTTTTCTCTAATTAAACCTGATAATTCTCTATTTTACCCTGATAATTCTCTAATTAACCCTGATTTTTCTCTCATTAAACCTGATATTTCTCTAATTATCCCTGACATTTCTCTAATTAAACCTAATATTTCTCTAATAAAACCTGATATTTCTCTAATTAACCCTGATTTTTTTCTAATTAAACCTGATAATTCTCTTAATTACCCCTGATTTTTCTCTAATTAAACCTGATATTTCTCTAATTGACCCTGATTTTTCTCTAATTAAACCTGATAATTCTCTAATCAACCATGATTTTTCTCTAATTAAACCTGATATTTCTCTAATTAACCCTGATTTTTTTCTAATTAAACCTGAAATTTCTCTAATTAAACCTGATATTTCTCTGATCGTCTAAAAGTAGTTTAAGCCAGAGACTGGTAGTATCCCGTGTAGGAGTATGATCGTATGTAACCATAGTTAGCAGCATACCAACAGCCATCTCATGATGCCTCCAGTGCAGGTTCTTCCCTGTAACCAGCTCAAGGATACGGGATTCTAACTCCTAGAGTCAAAACAGATCATCTTCAATAGAATTTAGTAATCTCCACAAACAAAAATTTTCTAATCCTATGAACCGAATCCATTTCTGTTGGTGGATTTAGATATGGAGAAAATGGACAAAAGTTCAGTTTCCCTAATAAGAAAATCTTCTGCAATATAAATTCAATTCATGGTACGAAAAAATCCAGTAACATTTAGTTCAATGCCTCCATTATTATCTTACTCCATACAGGGTTACTCACAATGAATGAGACTTTTTTAGTTCCTATGTTCTGAAGGTTGAACCTGGGGTTTCCTTTGAAATTCCGTGTTTTGCATGTGTACAAAATTATTTGGCAAAGAAAGTCCAAATAGTTTACACTTTACAGGAAAAGGCCTAAAGAATATATTCTGTACAGTCGTCTCTTAAGTCTCATTCTTTGTGGATAACCCTGTATCATATTATGCTCAAATATACATCGACCCCAAACTATGAAAACAGGAACGGTTTGCTACCTGAAAATGAAGATGGTCTCCCAAGGATAGGTTTGATAAACTGCTTGTTTTCTGTATGCCCGGATACTCACGAACCGTCTCCATCAGTATAGCAGAGGGCTCAGTGTTAGACAGGGGTAGAGTGTACAGAGTAAACTCCTACAACGCATTAAGAGACGTGTATATATTTAGATAAATTCTCCGACAAAGCCCACTTTTTCTTCGGTTAGTGTACTGCAGATCCACTGCAGTAAGCACTGATAGCTTAGTTTCAGGTGGACAATGTAGTTTATACAAATACATACATGCAATTAAATATTCCTTGAATCAGACGTAAGAGCAAATAAAATCAGATATTAATGGATTTCCTACTCTATCTCACACCTCCCTATTGAACATGAAAATGAAAGATAGATCGTGGAAGACCCCCAACATGGGACCCCCAGACCGACTCCGAGAAGGGGACTCAGTCAGGTGCTGAATCCCCGACCGATTCAATCTGGCACCCTAATCTCATTCCCCCTACTCCAAGGAAATTTAATTAAGGCAGGTACAAACCAGACGCTGTCTAGCCATTCATCCTGATGGCGAAAGTGTACCCTGCAATCAAAAGTGAGGCGAGAAGCAGTAGCTACCTGGAAGTTAAAAGGGTGTCTTGATATTCTGCCAACGCTCAATGATGTTGTGGATGTGACTAGCTCATATACGCAGCTCTGGTACTCCCGCATTATCCTCCCCTAGATACTTCCTTAGTGTGGTTTTAGACCCTAATGAGTTAACTAGACATTCCGGGATATTAAATTGGTTGCGCTCATAACTAACACTCAAGCATTCGATTATGACATGGTGTTCGGTTAGTTTGCACAACACTCCTTTATTAAGACAATAAGGGCAATGCGAGAATAGTTTTCCCATTGGGTTTGGTCTTCTGTTACCCAAACCAACATCACCTACTCGGACCCTATTGAAAGTGCGCATCTCTACACTGTCATCTACATGACCCTGGAGTTTGAACCACTGGCGTGGTTGTGGCATACAGGCCAAGGAAGATAACTCTCGTTTCTGTGAGAGACATAACCCTGTCTTTCATTGGCATTAGCCCAGCATCAAGAGCCCCTGCAATTCTAGCCGAGGATTTTGGAAGTTGCAGAATGAACCTAGAAATCATGTGTTGTATTCTGTCTTGGTTCTCTAATACTCCCTTCGAGAGTACCATTGACTCTGAACAGTATAGTATTGCTGGAATGGCGCATCTTTCCCACAGAGCGTGAGCCGCTACTGCTCTGTCTAAACCATTCCTGGATAGCCCTATCACTGCGTTTGCATATTTTTTGAGCTATTGCTACCATCTTACCCTCTCGGCCTTTGATGAGGTTTCTTCCTTTGACTTGGATTTCAATACCTAGATATTTACCAACCAGTATGGCCTCAACGCATGGATTGTCATCTGTCACTTTCCAGGAAGTACCTGATGGTCCTGATGTTAACATAACTGTTTTCTCAACAGCCAGTTTCATGTCCATTCCTAGGCAAAACCTATTCACTGACCTTAACATGCTTTCCATGCCTCTGCATTTAGTCCTGGAGATCAACACTAGATCATCTGCAAAGAAAAGAGCTGAGAGTATTACTCCATCAAAATTGACTCCTTCCTTCATGGAATGTAATACTGTTCCTAGTCCAGACACATACAAAGCGAACAGCAATGGTGAAAGTACACACCCTTGTTTAACACCTCTCGTAAACCAAAGAGGAGCAGAAAGGCACCCTGCAATACGCACCCTCACACAGTCATTGTAATACATTGATTGGATGAGGGCCTTCACCTTGCCTCCAAACCCCAAAGAATCTAATTTGGCGTAGAGGAGCTCTCTATTCACTGAATCGTACGCCTTTGCGATATCGCAAAATGCGATTGAAATTGTGTGGCCTTTGCTCTTAGCCTTACGTATCGCAGCTAACAGCATGAATACACAATCCGAAGTGGAACGGCCCGATCTAAAGCCATACTGGATATTACCATAATATCCGTTTGACTCGCATATCTTATCCATTCTCCCATGCAGAACCTTTGTGATAACACTAAGCATCACACACGAAACAGTGAGTGGGCGCTTTTGTGTCACAAGAAGCAAAGGCTGTTTTTTGTCTATCAGAGTCATCTTACCCACTGAAAGTGCCTCTGGGACTTGCCCTTCTCTCAATATTTGATTGACTAGGTCTGTCATTAGGGCTACAAGTAGAGGACCAGCATATCTCAGCATTGAGACGGTTATTCCATCGACTCCCGGGGCTCTCTGGAGTTTCAGTTTATTTATGATTCCTGCAATCTCCTGTTCAGAGACCTTTGAACACACCTTAGTTTCATGCTGATTGGGATTGGTAGATTCTTTTATCCATTTTTTCCATCCCATTTTGTCCTTGGTGGTCAGTTCTTTAATCAACTGCTCACCCCTATGGGAGAAGATATGTGACCGTTTACCTGAGAATATTTTTTCCAATTCCTCAAGTACTATCCTTTCGATCCTAGCCTTATCAGTAGCTAACCGTCCTTCTGCGTCAGCTACTGCAGTGAGAGAACCCGCCTTTCTTTCCACTCGTCTAACCAAGCTCCAGAATTGTTTAGCTGTTAGTCTATGGTGAAAGGCCAACCTTAATCTTCTTCGTTTACGCTGTTTAGCTAGCATACAAGAAAGCGCTACTCTTAATGATTTGGCTTGTACTTTCATTTTATCAAGTTTTTCAAACTTTTTGTCTTCGTATGGACCAATAAACATTCCGGACAATCTTTCCTTGTTGAGTCTCTTCACCCCCGCTTCAACCTGTTTGCATTTATCTAACAGAGTTCTCACAGATTTGTTAGTTCGGCCGCCTGGTTTCCTTAGTGTACTCTGGCTACATGCTTTTTTAGATGCATTCAACAAAGCTTTCTGTAAAATTGAACACTTTTCCTGCGTGGATAGACTATCCCAGTNCTGTTCAGCTTAATCCCTATATCCCAGGGATTCATATCTATATACTATATATTTGCTACCTGATAATATCTGTTGAGATTAATCCCTATATCCCAGGGATTCATATCTATATACTAAATATTTTCTACCTGATAATATCTGTTAAGCTTGATCCCTATATCTCTCAATAGATCATCTACACTCTGTTTATCACTATGAACAGCTGTTATCAGAGCAGGCCACAGTTTTGCAGCACTCTCCCTTTAAACATATAAATGCTATCAAGCTTAAGAATTATGATATAAAATTGAAAATTCTAAAAAGATTTGGAATAATTATATTTTGCAAACCTTGAAGATATTCCTTGATTAAATGATAATGCGTTTAATATTCTGTAAAGAATGGAGGAATAATTTCTCCAGGGAAATATAATTATTTACACATTTTTTGAAAACGATTCTTTAAAATTAAACTGCAATTGAGTAACTGAGTTTAGTTGAGAGAGAGGTAATAAAATAAAATTAGAGTCCTACTTCCATTTCCCAAAACTAAAGTGACACTGCTACACTGCTACATCAGTTTATTGAATGCTTACCCCCCCCCCCCTCCCCCGACTAGCCGAGAAATCCAAATTTTTACCAAGAATAGAAGAACAAAAACTTCTCGTTGTTGAGTAGGTAGAGGGCACCCTTTAACATATCCTCGGTAACAGCTGGGTTGTTCTCCAGGCATCTTAGGAGCTTAGGCAGAACCAACTTGTGTATAGGTCTTCCTATTCTACCTACAATATATATATATTTTTTATTTATTATGACTGCCTGGTAACACGAATGCTTCCCAGGTATCTACTCGTCCCACCAATTCATCTTATGTCTTGGCAAGTTTTGTTTTGGTAACTTAGCATGTCATGTGCAATGAAAAGTGTTATGTGCGAGTAGAGGTAGTAAGAGCCGGAGTGACCCCCCTACCTATGATGCTATCTACAGTCAACCTTTTGGTCTAAGATTTCTCCTGAACAACAATAGTAAGAAGTTATATCAAATAATTCGGTCGTAAACTCATCTCTTACATCCTCAGGATTAGTTTACAACCTAAAAGGATGTAAGAGATGGGTTTACGACCTAAAAGGTAGAAGAGATTGGTTTACGACCTAATCCTTACAAGAGGGACAGAGATTAGTTTACGACCTAAAAGGTAGAAGAGATTGGTTTACGACATAATCCTTACAGGAGGAGGAACAGAAATTAGTTTACGACCTAAAAGGCTGTAAGATATTAGTTCCCGACTTAATCCTTACAAGAAGAGGGACAGAGATTAGTTTACGACCTAAAAGGCTGTAAGAGATTAGTTCACGACTTAATCCTTGCAAGAAGAGTTGCAGAAATTAATTAACAACCTAATAAACAACCTCAATTAGTTAATTAGATCCTCCAGCTCGTTATTATATTTTTAATTAGTTAATTAGAATCTCCAGCTAGTAATAATATTCTAAATTAGTTAATTAAATCCTCCGGTTATTAATTATATTCTTATTTAGTTTATTAGATCCTCCAGCTAGTAATAATATTCTTAATTAATTAATTAGATCCTCCAGCTAGTAATTACATTCTTATTTAGTTAATTAGATCCTCCAGCTAGTAATAATATTCCTTATTAGTTAATTAGATCCCCCATCTAGTAATTATATTCTTATTTAGTTAATTAGATCCTCCAGCTAGTAATAATATTCTTAATTAGTTAATTAGATCCTCCAGCTAGTAATTGTATTCTTATTTAGTTTATTAGATCCTCCAGCAAGTAATAATATTCTTAATTAGTTAATTAGATCCTCCAGCTAGTAATTATATTCTTATTTAGGTAATTAGATCCTCCAGCTAGTAATAATATTCCTTATTAGTTAATTAGATCCCCCAGCTAGTAATAATATTCTTAATTAGTTAATTAGATCCTCCAGCTAGAAATTATATTCTTATTTAGGTAATTAGATCCTCCAGCTAGTAATAATATTCTTAATTAGTTAATCAGATCCTCCAGCTAGTAATTATTTTCTTATTTAGTTAATTAGATCCTCCAGTTAGAAATAATATTCTTAATTAGTTAATTAGATCCTCCAGCTAGTAATTATATTCTTATTTAGTTAATTAGATCTTCCACCTTGTATTTATATTCTTATTTAGTTAATTAGATCTTCCAGCTAGTAATTTTATTTTTGGTTAGTGTGGGGTGGTTAGTATGGGGTGGGGTGGTAAGAGTGTGTAACCAGTTCTCGTTAGATCTCTGAAGTTAAGCAAAGTTTCCACTGGCCAGAAAGTGAATTGGTGTCTGAAATGTAAGTCGTGGGTTCAAACTCAATGAAAGAATGTGAACCCCTAAAATGTGCGGTCCCTGGAAGTAACCCCTAATGTGCGTGGTTTCTGGAAGAGAACCCCTGTGTGTGTGTGGCCCTCCAAAAGTGACCCCTTACGTGCGATGTCCCGGAAATATAGGCCCCTAAATCCACAATACCATCTAGATAGATATCCACAATACTACCAAAATAAAGATATCCACAATACCAGCTAGATGTATATATTCACAATACCATCTAGATAGATATCTACAATACCATCTAGATATAGATATCCACAATACTACCAAAATATAGATATCCACAATACCAGCTAGATGTAGATATTCACAATACCATCTAGATATAGATATCCACAATACTACCAAAATATAGATATCCACAATACCAGCTAGATGTAGATATTCACAATACCATCTAGATTTGGAAAACTACAATACTATTTATGATTCTTCTAAATCTAACAGTATCAGATCCGAAAAACAAAAACTCTTTTGTCAAATTTTCAATTTATTTAACCATCTTCATATTCATATTCTTGCTTTATCTCGACCAAAGGTTACAATACCATCTAGATCTAGATATATATATATATATAGATATATATAGAGTTGTTCAAAGAATTGCAACTACTGAGGATCGTCATGATGGCGTGAAACATTAAGTTTAGTATAATTCTCTGAAAAGAGAATAAAATGTGAAGTTAAAAACTGAAATATATAGATATTATTATTATTATTATTAAAGGACAACCCATCATTCAATGAAATAGGGGTCGGCGCTCCTAACCGTCGAAACAACGTATCCACGGGGTTTACATTTCCCAAGACATCTATTTGTTTGCAAGCTATCTGTGATAAATTTCTACATGATTAATAATAGTTTAAAGTTGGAACTGAAAATGCAGTATTTTTGAGAACATTTTTAGGAATCATTTGATACCAAAAAGACGTGTTTACTGTGTATAATTACTGAGCAAGAGCAAAAACTCGTTTGTCAAATTTCGCCAGCCAGGATAATTGAGAAGGGTTCTTAGTTTTTTTTTTTACAATTATTAAATAACCCGGAAAAAAGAACGTAACAAAATTTTTTTCTTTAAACTAATTTATCGATGAATCCTAAAATTGTTCTCTACAATACTGCACTCTCAGTTCAACTACTAAAACTAGCCATTCTATCCCTTTAACACGCTTAGCAAACACATCATTCATTAATGATTTAAAACAAAAGAAAAAACAGCCAACTAGTCAATCTCCTTATCCCTTGTACTAGAAAAATAAGTCCCCCAGCAAAGTTTGAAAGGTGTCAAGTTAAGTTTTTTCTTACGTAGAACCTTGAGACAAAAAAACTAGAGACCGGGGGGATGTGGTCCTTCCTTTTCCCCCTGATACAAATAACCTAATTAATCAACTATATATTATGTGTGTAAGTATATAAATATCTGACCTATTACTTTATGGAATATCTCCTGAGCTATAATCCTGACTTCACTATACTGATGAACACATAACATGAAGATATTCTCCAGGGTCCGCTCAGACAGGGATTCCAAAACTAAAATAACAATTTCCGCTTATACAATGTTATTTTATACTTAAATTAAGGGTGAAGCTATTGAAACAAAAAAGATTATTTTTTCATAATTTTCAAACTCATTCAGATTTTGCTTTGGTGTGTAGATCAAAATTCAAAACACAAGTGAAGGAAGAAAAAAAAGTCGTCAAAATAAATATAGGTGGTTAATCAAAATATTCGGGATTCGTCTTGAACACTGGAGTTCAAAAACGTTGAAGTTATAAAAATCCTTAGAAAATTAATCTAATCATGAGCAGAAAAAACAGATTTTTGGAAAGATATATGTCACAGTATTAAGAAACTAGATCAAACAGTTATTGAAATATCGAAAAACGGCCAGATGGACGGTATTCAGTGGCTCTAGACCCATCTTTTTACACCCATATGAACATGTTTGGGGAAAAATTGAAAAAATCGACCTCCTAAAAGATCTGTTTTTTAATTCGTTAATTACAGAATGACTTTTTTTCAACATTTTGCTAGACGCTGCAAAAAAATCTAATAATAATAACCATTTGCTTGTCAACCATTATTTATGAAAAAAAAACTATGACTTTCTAACGACGAAGCATTTATGAAAAAAGGACGAACTATTTTGACAAAGTACTAATAAATATGAACTAATGATGAGTTCGAAACTAACTAAGGAAGTACTATAGCGGCGAACGCACTTTTAGGGACGCGCATAAGTCAGACAAACAGGTCTACCTTCAAAGGATGAGACTTCAGAGACGACTGTACAGAATTAGACTTAAATTGTTTATTTTTTCTTTCATATAAAATAATATTCCAGTGAACGACTAAAAAAGTTTCAGATCGTCTGCATTCTTTGTGGGATACATCCCAGCATTGTATTCTGTGCTATTAGTATAGAAAAAACCTAATAAATATCTGAGCCAGAGTTGCGTTTCCCACTGTATACTGATCCTCTCAAGTATCACACTGTGCAGATGTTTCTTCCCCCGGTGTAGACGGTCCTCACGGTGCTGTTTATCCCTCTTATGATCCTCAAGATGATCCCTAGATAATATCATTATTGATTTATCCTCACGGTGCTGTTTATCTAGCTTATGATCCTCAAGATGATCCCTAGATAATATTATTATTGATTTATCCTCACGGTGCCGCTTATCTAGCTTATGATCCTCAAGATGATCCCTAGACAATATTATTATTAATTATTGAGCCTCACGGTCCTATTTATGATAACCCAGATGATACTTAAATCAGTGTTTCGGATCCGGATCCGGTCGGATCCGGATCCGTATCAGGAAACGTTGATATGGATCCGGTTAGCGCCACAAATTAACCGAAACCATGGAATAAATAAATCAAAATGGTTCGTAAATGTATTATTTACATTTTATGTATTATTTACATTTTACATGACGAAAATTTTTCAAAATTATCTTTAATAATTTAATGTTTACATTTATATAATAGTAAATTAATGACGACATTTTATAAATTATAACCTTGCATAACATTTAATAGGGAAAATCCGATTCACAGAATCAAAAGTTCCCTCGGATCCGGATCCGTATCAGGATCCGGATCCATCATCACGGATGCGGATCCGAATCAAAATGATATGGATCCGAAACACTGACTTAAATAACACAACTTAATGTTTATGAATTTCCAGATGATCCCAAGATAAAATCAATATTTGATCCTCATGATCTTTTTTATGATTCCCATTTTGAATCCTCCAGGTGCAGTTGAACGACCTAGCTCACATTCATTAAATTCGGTCCCTGATTGCCCACCTTCCAGCCCACTCTAGATTAATGCTTTAAATAAAATGTAACTCACCCTATTTCATCCTCATCCAGCCCAAAGCAGAAGAGAAGGATATCATAGACATATATCAAGGCACACAAGGAGTCTGTATCATCATTCCCAACCTCACAGATCCTCGCCTGAACCCGGGACATCAGCTCACTCAATCCCTGAATATAAAACCAGGGTTGCTTTTATCGTTAATATTGCGGATAATGATATGTCATTAAATCTTAAAAAAGGAGGAAAAATATACATGTGCTGCCAAAGAGTATCATCTTGTCAGGGTTAAATTTCTCCTCTTTCTGAGTGAAATTCCTTAATGTCTGAAATAAATATCTCCCAATCTAAGAAGAATATCGCCTTGTCTAAAAAGAATATCTCCTTGTCTAAGAAGAATATCTCCCTGTCTAAGAGAAATATCTCCCTGTCCAAGAGGAATATTTTCCAGACCAAAAGGAATATCCTGTCTAAGATGAATATCTCCTTTTCTAATAGTAATATCTACCTTGTCTATGAGGAATATCTCCCTGTCTAAGAGGAATATCTCCATGTATAAGAGGAATATCTCCCTGTCTAAAAGGAATATCCTACCTGTCTAAGAGGAAAATCTCCTTGTCTAAGAGGAATATCTACCATGCCTGGGAGGAATATCTCCCTGTCTAAGTAACATATATCTCCCTGTTTAAAAGGAATATCTCCCTGTCTAAGAGAAATATCTCACTGTCTAAGAGGAATATCTCACTGTCTAAGAGAAATCTCTCCCCGTCTCAGAGGAATATCACCCTGTCTAAGAAGAATATATCCCTTTCTAAGAGGAAGATCTCTCTGTCTTAAAGGAATATCCTTCCTGTCAAAGAGGAATATCTACCTGTCAAAGAGGAATATCTACCTGTCTATGAGGAATATCTACCTGTCTATGAGGAATATCTACCTGTTTAAGAGAAATATCTACCTGTCTAAGAGGAATATCTACCTCTCCAAAAGGAATATCTCCCTGCCTAAGAGGAATGTCTCTCTGTCTAAGAGGAATATCTACCTTGTCTAAGAGGAATATCTACCTCTCTAAAAGGAATATCTCCATGTCTAAGAGGAGTATCTACCTGTCTAAGAGGAACATCTACCTTGTCTAAGATGAATATCTACCTCTCTAAAAGGAATATCTCCTTGTCTAAGAGAAATATCAACCTGTCTAAGAGGAATATCTCCCTGCCTAAGAGGAATAACTACCTGTCTAAGAGGAATATCTCCTTGTGGTCCAGGAATACAGATTGTAAGTTTATCCAACCACTCCAACCCTGTAGAGAGAACACTTTCCCACTTAGTGATCTGTTCAGGTGGAGTTAGTTCACTCACTCCACTCACAATCCTCCACACTAACTTTAGAGTACGCTGCAATACATCCTTCTCAATACTTTCAGTTCCATTAGCATACCTTTATAAAATCAGATCAAATGTTAATAATTGAATTGACGGAAAAACAAATCAATTCATTCAAAAGTGTTTAGTTTAATGATAACTACTTTTTGAAAGCATGATCGCCGATCGGTTAATATACATATATGCCAAAGAATCTTTGTCAGCATTTTTGTTTACACATGATAGAAACAACCTTTTACGAGTTTTATTGCTGAATTTGGTGAACAAATCAACTATGGAGTAAAAAAAGAAGAATAAATCGCTAGCTGCAGACTGCAGTTCAATTTTTATTTTTTTCTTCCAAATCACCAAGAAGCAACGGGGTTATTCAGAAAAATTGAAATAAAGAAAGAAAAGAATGTAAATAAACCTGTCCAGGGATTCTACAAGCGGGGTCAAATATCTAGTTAGCAACCCTTTAACTATCTCCAGCTCCTGAACACCAGGTACAAACCAGTCAATGTTTATAGTATCTACGTGAACAGTGGTCCCCCAGCCCCGCGTAGACTCCTCTAATCGCGGGGACAGTTCAACCAGGCGAATATGACACAGCCAGGTCAAAAGGGACTGAAAAAAAATATGATAATTGGGTTTCAAGCAAATAAATACATCTTCTGACTACATAATTATGCAAAAATCAATTAAGAACAAAGATTTCAAATTGTTGAGCTAATTAAACCTAGCACTAGCTATCAATGCAATCCACTAGTTTTACCTAGCAATAGCTAGCTATGCAACCCACTAGTTAACCTATACAAGAAAAGTAAAATTACTTTAACTAGGTATAGTTACTTGAACTATTTATTTAACGCACTCCAGGCATTACTTGAGATAAGTATTTTAACTAATTCTAGCCATGCAATATAATTATCTTATACCTGGATGACTCCGTGGGCGAGTTCATATTCGTCTTTCTGGGTTAGGTTTAGTGTGACATCTAGTACTGAACAGATCTGTGGTATATACGGTAGAATATCACTCCCACGGGACCTAGGTAATCAAGGTTGGATTTAATGCACAATATTAGGTATAATCCTGATTAAATCTGTCCCAAACATTAAAATATTTTGTCTTTCAAGAGACAAATCAGGGTTCCTCGCAGAGATAATACAGGTCAGGTCCCATTCTGACCTGTATTATCTATCAATTTGCCAAATAAAATAGTAAAATCCGTCAATTTTAAAAACAAATCATGACAGTTTTAATTAAAAACCTGAGTTACGGTAAAATATGCCAATTTTCCATATTTATAAATGAACTGGCATCTTAATTTTTAAATTTAGCAACCAGCTAAGCAAACCTAGGAGACAGCATATAATAATTACCTGTAAATCTGAACATTTTTGACCGAGATGACCTCCGCTAGTAGCTGGAGGTTAAACTGTAGTTCTTCATCTGTTTTATGATCCTCCTTCTTCTTCCCCTCCCTCTCTCCAACCAACCTTTACAGACAAATTATCAATTGTTGAAGGGGAATTTTTAGGACACAATCAATGATTTCGAGACCTTTTTCTTTAGGGCTTAAAGGGACAGTAAAGGAAAAATGAAAGGGGGTATATGCTGAAAGCTAATCACTTTAGCTCTTGATCGCGACCCATGAAAGTCATATCTGATGTTCATGTCTCGAGATATTGATATAAAACTGTGTCAAATATATACGAAAATTAATATATATACAATTTTGTATAAAAGTAGTAGGTTTAAACAGATCATATTCAGCAAATAAGCAACCAATCTGAAAACGATGATATCCCAGAGAAAGCTAATTGTAAATTAGGTTTACTTTTATATTTGTTATTTCTATTTTCAATAGATTTCATTCATAATATTATTTTTACGTCCGTATTATTTGACCAGAAATTCCACCAATGGCAGTGCAGTAAAGTGGTCACGTGATACAGGCGGAGACAAGTGACCAGTATACTGCTCTGCCATTGGTGATAGTTCTGGTCACGTGATTTAAGTTTCAGATTTTCAAAATTTTACATATATGAATTTTCGTATAATTTTAACACAGTTTTATATCAGTTTCTCGAGACGGGAACATCAGATATAACTTTCATGGGTCGCGACCAAGAGCTAAAGTGATTAGCTTTCAGCGTATACCCCTTTTATTTTCCCTTTACTGTCCCTTTAAATCTTTTAATTATTTCGTGTCCTCTATCTTCTGAAGTTATTGTTCAATTTGCTTCAACATATATTTAATAAAGGGATAAGGTTACAAATTCTTTAAATTACAAAAATGGTCTTTTTCCTTTATCCAAGAAAAAATTCACATGTTTTTGAAGGGCTAACAAATTACAACTAAAACATCAAGTTAAAATTGTTAAAAGCTTGCTGCTGTTATTTTAAAATATTTTTTCTACTTACTTGACGAGACAGTCGCAGAGATAAGGAACAAAGAATGCTAATCCTTGTGCTGGGTTGGTTTGAACAATACTCTAATCAATAATACAATAGTACAATACTTAATAATAATAATAACAACCAGGGAATTTGATGAAAGGGGAACACTAGAACGTACATAAACCCTGAATTGGGGCCAATATTGTCAGGTTTTGAGGAGTAGGTCAGATCATGTTCAGTGTTACTGTTCACCCTTAAAATAAAACTTCTCTGTATCACCTTTATTATCTTTCTTTAAAGTATTTAGTCCAAATTATCAAGAAGTTAGTTTCATAATCAGTTGACAAACTTGACATTTTTGCATGTTTTATGGCTTAGGCCTTAGAATTCAGATCTAAGAGGAAAATAAGTAAAAACTAAACAATGCTAATTCGAAAAATCTTTTTCCTCAATGTTAAAATGAATAGTTGATTCAGGGTTTTGGTTGGAAATGAGATCAGATAGAAAAGTCAAAACAAGATTTAATGATTTAGAAGTTTCTAATCTATATTGTAAGAATCCCTTGCACATGCTGGCCAGTATTCCACCAGCTACAGTTGGTTCAACAATCTTCCCTTGAAGATAGTTTTGAAGTTTAAGGAATATTCTGGAGAACATGGCGGCTGAACTGTTGCCAACAATTCTAAACAATAAACAAAGTTAAAGTAACTGCATGTATCGTTTGAACCTTGATGAATTTTTTTTAAGTTCGGTCCTTTTATATTGCTCATGTTAATCCCTCCAGGAGTACTAATCCGTAACTTTGGCAGTCCGATGGGATTATTTTAATCCATTTTATCCTTATATTTCAATCGATAAATCGGATTGAGATCGCATCCAAATAGTAAGCTGAAGATTAAAGTTAAAACTCTCAAATATTCAACAAATTAAAAGTTTCCGCTGTAGATAAAGAGTTCAGGCGTTGAAGATTATATATATACAAAAGTGTTGACCTCTGGATTGTGTGTATTATTATTCAGCAGATCTGCCAATGTTTTTACCTTAGAAATGTGTCATTAATGGCAGCATCTGCTGCTAGTTCTTCGTCATTTAGATAATCATCATTAGTTCCAGCATCAACACGGATATTCTCTCTTCTACACAATCAAATACTTACCAATAGGTTTTATAATAGTTTCAAATAAAAAAAAAGAGAGGAGGTTGCCATACTGTGGTAACAAGACAACTGTGGAATGACAGAAGAATATGATAATCTCATTATTAGGATAAAAATGTAATAATGGAATTCTTAAAGGGACCGTTCACTTATTTGGGTGATTTCAGGGTTAACTAAACAGCCTATTCGCAGTTGATTGATAATAGTCTTACTTTTCAAAGACAACTGTGGCCGGAGAAAAAGCCGATTTTTCGTTCAGAATTTGAGCGGAAAGAAACGGTCCCTCTCTATAGACACTGTATTGATGTTTTTATCAATATGCTGTGGATCAAAATAAATTTCGAATATAAAATTAAACTGTAGTATCTAATCGTTAATTGTAAATGTCATTATTTTTTTAATTTTGTTGTTTTTTAACTTTCTATTTCTAAAATAACACTATTTTATCGCATTCAAAATTGTGTATTGCCTGTGTAAAAAGCTGAATTGAACGCGGCATGACAAATGAAAAGTTGTGCACATGCGGTGACAAAATCTACGAACCAAAATACGAGTATTGATTAATTGATTGTCGTAGAGACGTCGTCTTTGTATACACGTTTTACATGTTTTAGTACGAAAAACGTAAATTTCTTGCTAACTCAAATATCAAAAGTTTTCATATTTTAGTACATATTAACGAACACGTGATGACATGAAAATATGATGAATTTAAAATTTATTGGGCTGCAGTTACTGAAAAAAACATCAAATAGTGTCTATAGAGAGGGACCGTATCTTTCCGCTCAAATTCTGAACGAAAAATCGGCTTTTTCTCCGGTCACTGTTGTCTGTGAAAAGTAAGACTATTACCAATCAACAGCGAATAGGCTCTGTAGTTTACCCTGAAATTACCCAAATAAGTGAACGGTCCCTTTAAACTCGATGAAATAATCTTGATGTATTCTTTAACGAAGGCCGCATCTCGAGCTATGCGAGATATGGTGACTGCTGACTCAGGCTGAGGTACTTTAAAACTTTATAAAGTGAAAAAAAAAAACAATTAATTGAAATAGTGAAGACATGACAAACCTTTCCATTTTTGAAAAGCTCTGACCGTACTATTACAAATATGCAGAGATTTGCAAAATCTCACCAAACCTGCTTTGCAATGAAGAAAAACTTAAAACAAATTAAATAAAGTAGGCAGTCGGGCAGTATGCTTTGAGACTCGGTAGTTGGATGAAAATGTCCAATGGAAGGCTTAAAGTTTTAAGTTCATGGTTTACAGTTATGATATAATATGATTTAGCTAATGATTAAAGCTAAAGCTAAAGATTTTTTAATTTGTATTTGTTTTCGGGAAATAAAGTAACGACTAATTCTCTCGCAACATTTTATAATAAAAAAGACGGCAATAACTCCACATTTGATTTAGTCCCCATATCTAAGGGAAGGTTTCAGTTCCTTTTTTTTCTGTGAAAAAAAGAAGGTTTTTGAGCACTAATGATGATTTTTTTGAAGTTTTGATTTGTTTTAGTCTTATGTTTTGAGTGTATTTCCTTGTGTTCTCTATGAGTGTAAAACATCTATCCATGAAAGCAAGAACAAAGTTCTCAAAGTTTGCAGTTTTAGACCTCAAGCTTATCTCCTCCTCACTTGGATCTAAAATAAAAGAAGATGGCAATAAAAGAGAAGATTAATTTCAATATTATCCAATTGTTTACTCTTAGTTTTTGGTTATTCAGTATATTCAGCATATTCAGTATATTCAGTATATTTAGTATATTTAGTATATTCAGTATATTCAGTATATTCTGTATATTTAGTATATTCAGTATATTCTGTATATTCAGTATATTCTGTATATTCAGTGTATTCAGTGTATTCAGTGTATTCAGTGTATTTAGTGTATTCAGTGTATTCAGTATATTCAGTATATTCAGTGTATTCAGTGTATTCAGCATATTCAGTATATTCAGTATATTCAGTGTATTCAGTGTATTCAGTGTATTCAGTGTATTCAGTGTATTCAGTGTATTCAGTGTATTCAGTGTATTCAGTGTATTCAGTGTATTCAGTGTATTCAGTGTATTCAGTGTATTCAGTGTATTCAGTGTATCAGCCTCCCATTTATGTTTTCGGATTAAAAAAATCATTATTGCTTTTATCACAAGAGCTCAGGGGAAACCTATTACATTTTTTTATTTCAATGTTTAATGAAAGTACAAATATAAACCTTTTGACACATTCATAACAACTGGGACTGTGTCTTGGGCACATTTTCAAGATTGGTTCAAGTCGATTTATCCAAATAGATTGTTAATTACATTAGATGGCAACGTAGTATTTGTAAACTCTCAGTACAGCTGTATTCTTACATCACAAGTGTCAACTTAGTTTTTTGTGTCCGACAAAATTATTAATAATAGTGATAATTTTAAAGTAAAGAGCTTATCTTCAAGTGAAAAAAGGTGCAATTTTATGTCTTATTTATTTTCTGTTTCTGTTTCTTTTTAATTAAACTTGAAAAACATGTCAAATAATGTCCTAAAAAATTTCGTTTTCCTTGTTATATTTGACACTTGTGACGTCGTGTATAGTTAATCCATTTCTCTGTTGCCACCTATTGTACTTGATAATCTATTTGAGTTTACCGGGTATATGATTGTATCTAACCATATCCACCATAGAAACTACAAAAGTTCTGAAACTCAGTTTTAAATCGCTCTGTGAAAACCTATCAACACCATCCACATTTTCAGAAAAAGGAAAACCTTTTTTAATAAATACAATATCCAAAAACTAATAAAAATAGTTAATTGTTAACTTAATATTTTTTTGATGTAATTGTATTTGGATTAAGACAAACATAATTGAATTTTAACAATCATTTCAAAACTATTTTTTTGGCTTTTAAAGGACACCTGCTAGGCGGAATAATTTGTCTATTGTTGGCAGTACATTAAATACTCTTAACAATATTGGAACAAATCATTGATCGTCAATCTGTTTAAACACGGGACTAACCTTTTGAATCCATTGACTTGGTGAGATCACATATTGGCATCATCTCCAATAGATCCGACATTAGAACAAATATATCTGTACACTTCCAGATATCATTAACATCTATCCCAGGAAGGAGGAGGTTTAATAGATCCAAGGCACGCTCAGGGTAGGTTCGGATCAGTGGACCGGCAGCTGCAGACAGAGCCTGGAATTATACAGAGGTCAAAACTTTTACTTTTTAAATCTTCTTATAACGGGCTCAGTCGGTTCCTTCCCCTCTAACGGATAATGATAAATTCGTCGGACACAGTCATATTTTTCCTTGAATCATTTCGTGATTATTTACAGGTGGAATTCTCGTAAATAGCATTTACCCAGAATTGTTCCAAGTGGAACTCTCGTAAATAGCATTTACCTAGAATTGTTCCAGGTGGAATTCTCGTATATAGCATTTACCCAGAATTGTTCCAGGTGGAATTCTCGTATATAACATTTACCCAGAATTGTTCCAGGTGGCATTCTCGTATATAGCATTTACCCAGAATTGTTCCAGGTGGAATTCTCGTAAATAGCATTTACCCAGAATTGTTCCAGGTGGCATTCTCGTATATAGCATTTACCCAGAATTGTTCCAGGTGGAATTCTCGTAAATAAGATTTACCTAGAATTGTTCCAGGTGGAATTCTAGTAAATAGCATTTACCCAGATTTGTTCCAGGTGGAATTCTCGTAAGTAGCATTTACCCAGAATTGTTCCCGGTGCAATTCTCGTATATAGTATTTACCTAGAATTGTTCCAGGTGGTATTTTCGTACATAGCATTTACCCAGAATTGTTCCAGGTGGAATTCTCGTAAATAGCATTTACCCAGAATTGTTCCAGGTGGAAGTCTCGTAAATAGCATTTACCCAGAATTGTTCCAGGTGGAATTCTCGTAAATAGCATTTACCCAGAATTGTTCCAGGTGGAATTCTCGTAAATAGCATTTACCCAGAATTGTTCCAGGTGGAATTCTCGTATAGAACATTTACCCAGAATTAAACAAATATTCTTTTTAATTTCAAAGTTTACGCAGCGGATGTTGATTTCAGTCCATGTAGCTGAGCGCTATCCCAACTATAAGTTTTAGCCTGTGGTATTTGAAAAAGTCTTTCTAGGAAAGCGGTAGCCACATTTTAGAAAGGATCTAGTCTTTGCTACAAACTCTAATTCTCTAATCCATATATCGTTGCAATCTGATGGCCTAAACCTTTGATATTCGGAAGTTTTTTGATCTAACAGAATTCATAGTTTTAAATATCGGTCTAACAAAGTGAGCTACAAAGATATTCGAATTAGAAAATTTATAGTTTGTAATAAAGACTCAATTCCTTTACAAAGAAAACGAAGGTATCTCAATCACCTTTTGATAAATTGGACAGAAAAGTTTTGAATTAAATAAAAGTCATAAATCAAGATTAACTCAAAAATTAAATATTTTTAAATCTATAAATCAAGAGAAATCAAGTTTACCTGGATGCACACGTGGAACCTGTGAGGTTCGGTAAGGGATTCAGAAGCAACATTTAGTTTATCCAGTAGGTCAGGGATAATTAGCTCAGGGTGCAGTAGAGATAGGTTGGCAAATACATTCCTAGAATACAAGATTATCCAGTAGGTCAGGGATAATTAGCTCAGGGTGCAGTAGAGATAGGTTGGCAAATACATTCCTAGAATTTAAGATTATCCAGTAGGTCAGGGATAATTAGCTCAGGGTGCAGTAGAGATAGGTTGGCAAATACATTCCTAGAATATAAGATTATCCAGTAGGTCAGGGATAATTAGCTCAGGGTGCAGTAGAGATAGGTTGGCAAATACATTCCTAGAATATAAGATTATCCAGTAGGTCAGGGATAATTAGCTCAGGGTGCAGTAGTGATAGGTTGGCAAATACATTCCTAGAATATAAGATTATCCAGTAGGTCAGGGATAATTAGCTCAGGGTGCAGTAGAGATAGGTTGGCAAATACATTCCTAGAATTCGCAAAAACATTATTACATTCTACATAATTAGTGCTATAGCAGCTAAACCCTGAGGATCTACAAGCCCCTTTCCTTATTATGTACAGTGTACACTGAACGCACAGTGTACACTGTGTAAATTAAATATTAATGATTTTTTCAGAGATATTTTTAGTTCTTACATTGCTTCATCCTCGTAGCTGTTGTACAGTACATGAAATGCTATTGGTTTGAAGTACATACCTTGCTTCATCCTCATGGCTATTGTACATTACATGAAATGCTATTGATTTGAAGTACATACCTTGCATCACCCTCGTAGCTGTTGTACAGTACATGAAATGCTATTGATTTGAAGTACATACCTTGCTTCATCCTCGTAGCTGTTGTACAGTACATGAAATGCTATTGGTTTCACAGATAAAACAAACTCCTTGATATCTTCATCTGTTAATCTCTTCTCTGGAGCAACCTTGCAAACCCACTTCGTGTTAAATCTCTCTAAAACAAAATAAAAATTAAAGAAACCGAAAAATCGAAACTTAATTTCCAAGATGAAAACGACTTGGATGGAATGCATCAATAAATTACATTTAAATAGAGATCTTTTCAATCTACAATACTGAATCTGCAAATAAGCATAACTGCAATAATTTCTATTTTCTCAGTAATTTCAACAGAAAAAAATACAATTTGAACCCTTAAAAGATATTTTTCCACATTCAATTAATATTTTGATGTATATACTGGATAACCCTACCTGTATGTACTCTATTGATGAACTGTGTAGTGAGTAAGGAGATGAAAACATGAAGAAGTTCACTAGAATTATTAATATTTGCTGGATGAAAGTAGCTTTGTAGAGCTACCAGTAGTCGGGATAGATACCGCTGTCCTGAGGAGCCCGGACCAAGGGTAGATACTATCCACTAGTTCAATACACTTATGACAGATGTCTCCACAACCAGGATTTTAAGTATCCATGAAAAATCTATATTTATAAGAAAAAACATTTGTGGAAAATTCGGATAAAATGTATTTCAGTGTGAGAGCTAAGCCCAAAAATTCATTCCCCCCCCCCCCATCCCCCAAAAAATGTTAAATCCTTTATCACAACAGCAATACAAATCTTTCGTAACATACTTAAGAGAGAGAGTCAAATTTTCTGTTTTTTGCCCCTGCGATTGAAAGAAAGAAAGTAGAGAAAATGTATAAAAACATCTGGAATTAATATCATTTGTGATATTGAACTATTCCTGTGAAATACTGCCTACGCAAGGTTGTCCTGATATCCCGTGTTTAAGCCGGATACCGGATCCTCCGTATGTTACTGGTAGGTTGAAACTAACCATAAACCTGGTATATAGATCTCCCATATATGGTTCCCAATCTAATTCTCCAATCTAGGAAACAAAATATAAATTCTGCATCAAGCACCGCGCATCTGAAATTTTTCTTTAAGGAGAGGCCTATCCCAGTCTCCTCTCACATGTGTAATTAGTTTTACGTGTAAATTCAGGAATATTAGTTTAATTAGTCTTTACCTGATGTACAGCTAGCCTGGCGTAGAGTTTAAGTATGTCGACCTCCCAGTTGGGTGAGTTCCCCCAGGTGCTCCAGAACATGTTGAGCTCCGGGAGCCAGATCTTCCAGGACTTGTCGGGGGGTATACCCCGACTAGTCGGCAGAAACAAAGAGAAGTACTTTACTGCAGAACATATACTCCTAGAACAAAGATATGTGTGAACTTATTTTCTTGAGGGTTTGTGTAATGTACTTCTTACAGTAACGCGTTTCAACTACTGAACAAAAAAATATTTCACAAGCTTGGGTCCCCTACCCTGGCCAAGAAAGTTTCAACCAGCAGCTTTGTTTACAAATTATGTTATTTTTTTTTGACAAAACTAGTTCCTAGCAGTCCTACTACGCCAGAGTCAAATGTGTACACATTAGTCTTTATTAACGCAAAAAGTAATCTGCCTCTATTAACGCAAAAAGCAATTTAAGAACCCAAATAATTTTCCCTTTTTAGAACCAAAAAACGACGTTTTCTTCCAAGTTATTGTTCTTATAAAGATTTTTATAGTACTGTTGTGAATCGGCCAATCCCATTTACAGTCCCTTTAATTCTATATCTAACCTGTCATGAGGGCACATCAGATGCCTCCATTTATCCATCATCTCCTGAGTAGACTCGATAGTAAAATATCCACGGGATACCTACAAAATATATAATAATTAGAAGATTAAAATACCAAAATCTATATATAGCAGGTTAATCAAACTTTGAAAAAATCTAATGGAATTACATTTAATGATGATGAAAAAAGAAAATATTCTTTTAATAATTTTTTTCAAACTTCTACCAAAAATATCTATCAACGGTTTTGCCAAAACAAAAATGCCAAAAAATAAGTAATAACTTTAGCCATTTTTTTGAGTAAAATTCAATACATTTTTATCCACGTCTTCACAGGACGGATCCAGAATTCATAATATATTCCGTAAAACAGAAATCCACACAAAAATCTTCTAACCTTGATTATAGATTTCAGCTGAGCCTTGAACCCTGATGCAGGTTTAACCAGGCCTCGCAGAACTAATGTTGAATCCTCCCAATACCTAAGAAACAACAAAACAAATAAAGATACTTTTTGATGATTTTATTTTATTAAAGAAAACCACCTGAATTGATCGATTTAAAAAATTCATATAGCCTCGATCCGTCGGAATAGGAAAATTATGGATATTTGAAAAACTCTTACATCAGACGATTTTCTTGCAAGATTTTCGCCAAACGTTAATAGTTTCTTTTGATGTTAAAAACTGAATAATTCACTAATATAAACGACATTTTTCATTCCTACATACAACACGTCAGATTGATTTTAAGACAAAACATGACAGGCTTTAAAAAATCTGCATTTTAAAACTTTAACAATTTTGATATTCTAAAAGAGTTGTGAATTCTTGAAGAAATAATATTTTACTTGTATAGATCAAATAAAGGTTCCCAGGGTAGGATTAGATCTGCTCTGGTTATAAGATATTTCTTCTTCATCAGCGCATACAGAACCTGAACATTTTAATAACTTAGTGAACTGTTCAGCCTTTCGGATAATAAACTGTGTCAATCAATAAATCAATCAATCAATAAAAATATCTATTTTTCAATCAATCAATATAACTATCCATTTTTCAATCAATCAATATAACTATCTATTTTTCAATCAATCAATATAACTATCTATTTTTCAATCAATCAAAATAAATATCTATTTTTCAATCAATCAATATAACTATCTATTTTTCAATCAATCAAAATAAATATCAATTTTTTTAATCAATCAATATAACTATCTATTTTTCAATCAATCAATATAACTGTCTATTTTCAAGCAATCAAAATAAATATCTATTTTTCAATTAGTCAATATTACTATTTTTTTTCAATTAATCAAAATAAATACCTATTTTTCAATCAATCAAAATAAATATCTATTTTTCAATCAATCAAAATAAATATCTATTTTTTAATCAATCAATATAACTATCTATTTCCAAGCAATCATTATAAATATTAATTTTAAATCAATATATCTCAATAACTCAATTAATCTACATAAATAGATCCGTCTCTCTGTCTCTTAATCAGTCAGTCTATCAGTCTCAAATATAAAAACTTACCCCTAAAAAAAGTCAGTCAGTCAGTCAGTCAGTCAGTCAGTCAGTCAGTCAGTCAGTCAGTCAGTCAGTCAGTCAGTCAGTCAGTCAGTCAGTCAAGTTACGTCTTTAACTTCGAGACTGAGTAACTCACACAATTTACAGTTACACACAACTTATGTGGCTGCATTTCCCGAGGTGTTTTTTTTCTTTGTAAAACGGGATTTGTATTTAAAATCATGTCAGATTTCAAATTTAATTTAGTTTGATGTGCTATATTCTACCTTAGCAAACTTGTCTAGGGATACTGAGTCTACATGCTTAGTAGTGAGTAGACCGAAGAGTAGTTTAATCAAGTAAACATGATCCTCTTTACTCATCTTCAATCCATACAGGATTATATACTTGTGTAGGTTCACAACCCACTTTACACCACCTGAAAGAAAGAAATGGAAAATTAATTGTTTCTTTTGAAATTAATCTTTAGCTGCCAGATATATTGAAGATGTTTCGCTAAGACTTAAGACTTAAGTTAATAATTACTTGAAACATAAGGTATACAGAGCTGAAAACTTTAGAATGGTTGATATCGAGATTAATGCTTGATCCTCTCTTTTCCTTAATATGAAGACTAACCTAATCTTGTAATAGTATCCTGAAAAGTGTATACAATTCAACCAGAGTCGCGTATATGAAGCCGATAAATTTGAAATTTTGCGCACCATTTAAGATTATAAATAAAATAAAACATTTTTTATTTTTCTCTACTATATCTATTATCCAAGTAAGAGCGGTTTAAGGAGAAAATCAAAAGTGTGTCCATTGGATACTCAAATTAAGTAATCGGGATTAAGGAAATCTCATTCTGAAGTTTTCAGCTCAGATTTCATGTATAAATAAAAATATCTTAAATGAAGATTAATATTAATAATAATTTTCAAGTGTTCCAGGTAAAAACATTTTCCATTCTAATAAAATAACGTAACTATTTATTTTAGAAATTAATTTTCGAAGATTTAAACGAAGCTTAAATAACAAAATAAACTAGCAAGTTTTCCCTTCTTTTTGATATGTGCTACGTTAGTTTTCTCCTTTCTAAATCGGCGATAAAAAATCCATGAACTGTGAACATCCCCAAGAATTTGTGGAAAAGGGAATCCAGTAAAGGGGGGATTTTTCAAGTACGTACAATTCTTCTACGTTAATGAATATATTTGATAAAATAAAAATATTTATCTGTGTACCATGTGATATATCGTTGTTGACGACAGCCTGAGATAGGTTGAGTTTTATCTCCTTAAGATAAATATTAGAATCCTTGTCCTGATCTCGGCTCCGAGGCAACTTCTGGTTGTAAATATTTTCCCTTTGAGGTAGAAAACCCAGCTCGGTTTCCCGACCCATCCTTCTGAAATATTGTAACATTTAATCCTTTGATATCGTTACAATCCCAAACATAAATCCTAGGGAAATCAAGACCAATCCTTGCCTTTCATCTTTGAGGGTTAATACAAGACTTCACTTTCATTCCCAGTACCAATTCATAATTTACCTAAACCTCTCATCTTGTGTATAATATCTATCTCTCAAGGTCTTGAATAAGTGGGTGGTTTAACATGACACATTTTATTGGTACAAATATATCTGTTAATATTTATTTATATTAAATCATATTCCATATATCTGTAGAGTCCCGCAGCGGTAAGACATGTCTCCACTAGCTCTTATATAGGAAGAGTCCCTCAGCGGTAAAGCAAGTCTTGTGCAGACATCTCTGATGTCCTTTTTCAAGAGCTGTGCAAACAGGCCAGGACAGGAGGAGGAATCAACTGGACCTGTAATTCTTGCGGTGCAGCTTCACTTAAGCTGAGCAAGATGTGCCTTGAAATAGATAAGAAAGTGAATAAACTGGAGGAAAAAGTCAATCTTGGAGATGAAGACAGGGAGAATATCAAGACTAATCTTAAAGCTGTCCGCTTTGATGTGGATAAACTTAAAGGAGATATGAAAAGCTCATGTTCAGACACCAGAAAAGCCATGAGAGCTGAGCTTAAGGATCAGGAGATGAGAAAGAAAAATATTGTTATCCACCAGCTTCCTGAAGCTCCAGACAATATTAAATCAGGTTATGAGCGAAAAGATAAAGATATGCTAAATCTGGAACAAGTCCTGCAGGACATAGGCTCTAATGTAACAATTAATGAAGTGAAGTTCATATCTAGATTGGGAGATAAGAAAAACTCAGGGAGACCACTCCTAGTGGGTTTTCTCAGTGGCCAGCACAGAAATTCTGTTCTCTCAAAAGCCAGAAACCTACAGAAAAGCCAGAAATATTCAAGTGTTGGCATAGTTCCAGACCTTACCAAAGAGCAGCGCAAGGATGAAGATGATATGATAAAAGAAGTTGAGAAGCTGAACAGCCAACTTAGCGAGCAGGACTCTTTAAACTTCAAGTATCAACTTGTTGGAAGGAAGGGAGAGAAAAGAATGATAAAAGTAAAGATAAAAATCAATCAAAGCCAACAATCATCAACTCACAGGAAAAGAAAGGGCCCACCCAGTCCAGGCAGGGGGGAACCAAGGAAAAGAATAAACTCAAGTCTCTCAGAGAACGTGATGATGCTGGAGGACAGGGAGGAGGTGGAGGAGGACTAGATAATGATACGCAAGACAATCCACTATCATGTAGAGCTATGAAGATTTTATACACCAACGCTCAAAGTTTAATAAAAAAATAAATGAACTAAATATATTAGCCTGTGATCTGCAACCTGATGTTATTTGTATCAATGAAACCTGGACTAATGCAGAACACTCAGGTGCATATTTGGGTATTAATAACTATGACATAATATGTAGAAAGGATCGTAAGGATACAAATAAGGGAATAGGAGGAGGTCTTTTAATCTATGCAAAAACTAGCCTTGGAGCATGTGAGTTTGAAAGCAAAGAGATGAAGGATTTTAACCAGTGTTGTGGAATTAAATTCAAATCTACTGCTCACTCATATTTTCATTTATTTTTGATCTATAGACCACACAACCTTTATAAAGGTGAAAATGTGACTGAGAATAATTACAATCTTTTGAAAGCAATTAAAAATTCTCCTAAACAATCTGTCCTAATAGGAGATTTTAACTATTCGGACATAGATTGGAAAAATAGAACTGCATGAGCTATAATAAGTAAAGACTTTTTAGAACTAGTTGAGGACAAATTTCTAAAGCAGTGCATAGATTTTCCTACTCACAATTCTGGAAAAACCTTGGATCTGGTCTTAACACAGGGAGAACTTGTCATTAGCTGTGAAAACCTAGGAAAACTTGGATCAAGTGCCCACAGAATGATCCTAACTCACATAAGAGGTGAAGTACCAACTAAGAACAAAACCAGCTATTTTAGTGACTGGAAAAATGCGGACATTGTTAGTCTAAAAGAGTTCTTATGCAACATTAATTGGCAGGAAGAACTACACAACATGGACATTGAAGAAGCCTGGAATCTTTTTAAAAACAAACTATCTGAATGTATGGACAAATTTGTTTCTCAGAAGGTAAAAAAATTGAACAATCAGCCACCTTGGATGAATAGGGATTTGCTACAGCTCATCCGAAAAAAGAGAAGAGTTTGGAAGAGATACAATAAATACAGCAGCATGGAGGACAAGACTGAGTATGAAAATATGGTAAGACAAGTAAAAAACCAAATAAGAAACACCAAAAAGAACTATGAAAGAAGACTTGCCAGAGAAATAAAAAATAATCCCAAATTGTTTTATAATTATATAAATTCTAAAAAATCTAACAGAGTGGCAGTTGGACCATTGAAGCATGAAGGAAAATTAGTAACAGATTGTGAAGAAATCTGTGATAAACTAGGTAATCACTTTGGCTCAGTGTTTACTAAGGAGGAAAACTCTGACGAAAATATCAACATTGAAGACCTCACTGACCAAATAATTGATGATGTTTTAATCACAGTAAATGATGTCAAGGAGAAATTAAAGAAGCTCAAGCCTTTTTCCTCTGCTGGGCCTGACAACATAAGAACCAGGATCTTAATTATAGCAAGTGATGAGGTTGCTGCCCCACTCCAAATGATATTCCAGAAATCACTAGATACAGGAATTCTTCCAAAAGACTGGAAAAATGCAAATATAGTCCCAGTCTTCTAGAAAGGGTCCAGATTTGAGGCAGGAAACTACAGACCAATCTCCCTAACATCTGTGATATGCAAAGTAATGGAGTCAGTACTAAAGGACCGAATAGTTAACCACCTTGACACGAATAAACTCATACACAGTTCACAGCATGGGTTTATGAAGAAAAAATCATGCTTAACAAACCTACTTGAGTATCTAGAGACAATACTCACCAATATAGATGAAGGGGATTCAGTCGATGTTATATATCTTGACTTTGCCAAGGCATTTGACAAGGTCTCACATAAACATCTTGCAAAAGTATTGGAAGCTCATGGTATCAAAGGCAAAATCCTACAGTGGATCATCTCCTGGTTAAACGATAGATCACAGAGAGTTTATTACAATAATAAATCATCAGCCTGGAAACCAGTTTGGTCTGGAGTGCCCCAAGGGAGTGTCCTTGGACCGTTGTGTTTTGTTATATATATAACCATACTTGACCTAGTAATTAAAGATGCCCAAACTTTTCTGTCCAAGTTTGCAGATGACTCTAAGGCTGGAAGGAAAGTTAATACAGATAAGGATAGAGAAGCACTACAATGTTTTAACTCAATGGGCACAGGACTGGAAGATGGAATTCAACGAGTCAAAATGTAAAGTTTTACACATTGGAAAGAATAATCCAAGATATGGGTACCAAATGAATGGTGTAAATCTGGAGGTTTCAGACAAAGAGAAAGATGTTGGTGTAATGATACAGGAGGATCTTAAACCCTCTAAACAGTGTGCTACTGCTGCAGCCAAGGCGAATAGTATTTTAGGCCAGATGGCCAGATCTTTCTCCTATAGGAATCTATGTCAGGCCCCACCTTGAATACTGTATTCAAGCCTGGAATCCCTGGCTAGTAAAAGACAAAGAAACTCTAGAAAAGGTTCATAAAAGACCAATAACAATGACCTCTGGACTCTTTGGGTCAACCTATGAAGAGAAGCTGAAAGAGGTTGGTTTGATCTCCCTGGAGAACAGAAGAAAGCGAGGAGATATGATCCAAGTCTAGAAAATTCTACATGGGCACGACCATCTGGACAAAAACAAATGGTTCAGCTCTGCGTATGTACCAGAAGAAGGAAGGGGTATTCAAACCAGGCAGTCAAGTGATCCTTTAAACTTGAAAGTTCCAGCTGTAAAGACTGAAATATATCGAAATTTTTTTAGCACAAGATGTGTTAATATGTGGAACGAAATCCCACAAGATGTGAAAAATGCAAAGAACCTGAATAGTTTCAAGAATAAACTAGATGAATGGCTAAACTACTGAATTGCCAACATAGACAAAAGATTGAGATATTTTAATTATCACACCAGTGATACAATAACATAAATTCACCAATTAAACCAATTAAACCAATTAAAGTCTCCACTAACTCCTATATAGTAAGAGTCCCTCAGCGGTAAGACAAGTCTCCACTAGCTCTTATATAGGAAGACTCCCTCAGTGGTAAAGCAAGTCTCCACTAACTCCTATATAAGAAGAGTCCCTCAGCGTTAAAGCAAGTCTCCACTAGCTCTTATATAGGAAGAGTCCCTCAGAGATAAAGCAAGTCTCCACTAGCTCTTATATAGGAAGACTCCCTCAGTGGTAAAGCAAGTCTCCACTAACTCCTATATAGGAAGAGTCCCTCAGCGGTAAAGCAAGTCTCCACTAACTCTTATATAGGAAGAGTCCCTTAGTAGTTCATCTGAGCCTCTGTTCCCTGCTGGGCTAGATGTGGTCTCAGCTAATCTTTCTATAGATAATATAACTGGTGATCTCCTGATCAATCCTTGCTATCTATCAATCTGCTACAGACCTATGATCTTCTCCTGTGATACTTGTAACTGGTGATTTATGATCATCCTAGTTCTCTGTCAATCTGCTGTAGATCTATGATCTCATACTTGCAGTTCTCCTGTGGTTCATATAGCTGGTGATCTTTGTGATCCATCCTAGCTCTCTATCAATCTGCTCTGGATCTCTAGTCTCCACAGTATCTGCAGTGTCCTCAATATCTGCAGTATCCTCAATATCGGCAGTATCCACAGTATCTGCAGCATCCCTAATATCAGCAGTATCCACAGTATCTGCAGTATCCTCCATATCTGAAGTGTCCACAATATCTGCAGTATCTACAATATCTGCAGTATCCACATTACCTGTAGTCTGCTCTGCATCTCTGTTGATCTACAGTCTGATTTATATCTCCGTGATCTGTAGTCTGCTCTGCATCTCTACAGTATGCTCTATATCTCCGTTATCTGTAGTCTGCTCTGCATCTCTAAAGTATGCTCTATATCTCCGTGATCTGAAGTATGCTCTGCATCTCTGTTGATCTACAGTCTGCTCTATATCTCCGTGGTCTGTAGTCTGCTCTGCATTTCTACAGTATGCTCTTTATCTTCGTAATCTCTTTATCATATTAGTAGCTTGGTAGATCCAATCTTGATAGATCCTCATGATCTCTTTTTCACCTGGATTCATTAGTCTGTATTATCTTCTAAGTCTCCAGTGTTTCTAACCATAGAAACTCCTGGAATATTAGAGGGTGTAGGGAGTTGAACCAGCTGTATAGAGGTGGAACTACATTGCTCGGATTCTATTGTCCGTTCTACAGTTCCAGCGATCCTCGGAGTCTCCAGTGTTTCTAACCATAGATACACCTGGAGTATTAGAGTGTGTAGGTAGTTGAACCAGCTGTGTTGAGGTGGAACCACATATCTCTGATTCTATTGTAAACCTGAGATATCTGTCTCATCAGTGGTTTATTGTATTCCTGAAGATATGATCATGTAAGATATAATTATGTAAGTCCACAAGCTGTAAGCCTTCTGAGAGCTGTCCATGAATTTCCTGTCCCCTAGCCTTTGGTTGAACAAACGGAGCTTGGGCTCATACGTCTGTTCGGTTCAAAGGTCTAGGGTGCACTGCCGAATCTTAATGAATCAGTTCAGGTTAACTACTCCACATTCATTATAAGAAACAAAGAGATAAAGGTGTGAGGCTGGGAGAGGGTTTTAGCATGAGTCACCTATACTTTAAATATTACAATATTAGCTTAGGTAGTCTTTGGTTTAGGCTTTGTTAACAATATGTTTACTTTATAGTTCTGTAAGTGATAACATTTTTTGTGAATTTTTCAAGGGCAGTTCGCGGATTACATATTCTTGTAAATATTTAACAATATATAGCTAGAAAAGCAAGCACTTTTGGAAGACATATTTGAACATCGTTCATTGTTCATAAGAAGAATTAAAATTACTAACGAGTAAATGATAAAAATGGAAAAAATACAATTAACTATTTAATACACACGAGTTTATAAACATAATAACGATTTATATAATAAGTAAAATAATAAGATGTTTATGAAGTAAAAAAAAAGAATTGATAAGAGAACAGAATACAGATCATATGTATTACGTAAGAAGTCATCTAACAATTGAAAAGCTTGACAAAAACAATTGTCATTAGTATTCCTCCGATGGACATTGGACATGACAGTAAGAAATATGGGTACGAAACGTGACACTATGTATTATGCATGTTCTAATAAGTCAGCAAAGACCCAAGACTGACTACACTAACGTGATTTCCTCCGGATATATTTCTAATTTCAAGCTTATGAAGAATATTTTTAGCTAAACAAACACCATCATTTTTACTACAGAGATAGATTTTTAGATTAAGGTTTAGAGTTACAGCTGTATCTGCTCCGTCCCACACTAGTGGGATGGAAAGGTTTGAAGATGATAATTCTCCAGAGTTTGGATATTTCCAACCCTGGTCTGTACTCTCTAGTCTCCAAGAAGACGTTCCATCAGCGTTGAGTTTATACTCCAAGTGCTCCAGGCTAGCGTTCAGCTCTAGTCCATCAGAAAAATTACCCTCGATCTTGTGTTCAATAACGTTGTCAAACTTCTCAGTAGATTCTAAAATCAGGGTAATATTGTCTTTCTGAGTGCTAATTATGTATCATAAAAATGTAATTAATATTTTCAAAAAGGAAATAAAATATATTTAAATAAATACCACAGGAGGGGGGNAGTCTTATAGTTTTGAAAATCTTTTCCTCTGATGCTCTCCCTTCCCCCCTTCCTCTAAAAAAACATTTATTTTTCAAAAACTTGTAGTTCAGCAATAGAAAGTTTCTTATATATTTGACACTGATTTTAAGGAGGGAAATGATTTTTCAAGAACATATACCCCTCCAATAATCCCAATAATTACCTGGGAATTTGATCCCAACCCTGTGAAGAGTAAGAGTATCCAGGTTGAGTGCTTTAACAGCATGATTGTTAGTGTCCGCAATATAAAGTAAACTACCGTCCTCAGATACAGATATACCACCAGGTTCACATAATCTAATCATATACTCTGATAAGCTTGATAGTTGGGGACTCTTCATCAGGGAATAGGAATAAAGGGAAAGGAAATGGCGCTGGTCTAGCATGAGAAAGCCAGTCGCACTGCTTTGCAGACCAGTACGGCAATATTTACACACACTCTTTTGGTACAGACACACAACATGACTACAGCCAAGGAAATTGCAGAACAATGTCGTCAATTATAATTAAACTTGAATAACGACTAGTTTATTGTAAACTTTAATCAAATTATATTCTTTGCATGAAAATTTGGCTGTATAGTGTTGACTTAAAAATATATAAATAATATACATGTATATTAAACTTATTTTTAAGTAAACAATTCACAATAAACAAATGTACTCTACTAGACTGTACAAATACCGAGATTCCAATGTACTGTATAATGTATATACCTACAGTACACGCCTTCGGTTCGGTACACTTTACACACACTCTTTTGGTACAGACACACACACATGACGTTTTCGCCCCCTCCTCTTCATTTATCAAATATCATGTCTGATTCACAACATTACTCTTAAAAGATCAAAAATAATAAAATCCGTAATTTCTCTTTCAAAAATTGGTTATTTTCAATTATGCTTTCTCTATGAAACTGATTTCCGCATTAGGGATCAGATGGCGTTTATAGGGAACCGTTATGAATCGGACATGCTTCTTTTTACTTAAATTTATAATGATAGTTCCTGTAATGGAAAAAAATAATATTAGAAAATTGCATTTGTCCAAAAAAATGATTTTGTTGAAATAAATCATACGGACTTGATTTAACTAAGTTGAAAAAATAAATTATATTATTCTGTTTTTGATTTTAATTACCTGGCGAGTATAGAATCTCCGATCTGGTCCCCAGGATCTTTCCCAACCAGGCTTATACAGTCATTCTGCTTATTCAGGCTTTTTACAATTGAATATCTTTCTAGAGTGACACCCGTTCACTGTGGAATATGAAGACGATATTAACGTAATCTTATGTTGTTGTGAAGCAAATAGTTTATAATTAGCCTAAAATTCAAGTTAATAAGTGTAAACTGCATAATGGCTTTGTTTTTAATCATCATTGAACTATTTAAATTATAACTAGAGTTAACGATTCGTTCTCCTATTCAACAGTTTTAAGGAGCCCACTGTTTGTTAGTAACCAAAAAACGTATAAACGGTTAAGCCGATAGAGTTCAAAATATTGCAAGAACTTTGACAACACCCAGGCAAGGTTTAGAATTGGAAAATTGGAGTTGAAAATTGGAAATCCTACAAAAAATGAACTGCAAAATTTTCAAGTATCATTTTTTCTTTCTATAGTCTACAACAACAACAAAAGGCTGAACTAGGCTATAATAAGATTTAGTGTCACACATTATCAAGGTTCAAGGTAACATTTAAAATGAATGTCAGCATTACTTCAGTAAAACCCATATTAAAAATGACAATGGTAGAATTTAAAAAATATCGTTTTTCAAGCGTATAAATTATCAAATGTCGCGGATATTCGGTTTTTTATTGAATTGAATTCGCATTTTTTAACAAATCAGGACTCTATAATACCAAGCTCTTAGATATCTGTTCTGCGTGGTTCACGGCTATTTTATCTTTACAACAACAACAACAAACTTATAATTTGTAATCCAAAAGAAACTTGAACTCTCAACACAGAAATTTTGATTATGTTTTAGTAAACTACATATATCCCTGTGAAGCTACATTTGTTTATGCATTATACTATCCGAAGACCGTACTGCCACAGAATTTCTTCTGGAGGGTTTGGTTAGGCTTAGGATTTACAACCCTGGTTGATCAAGAACTTCAGCTCCTACATATATCCCTGTGAAGCTACATTCGGAAACCTTTGATAGCTAACCTTTGATAGCTTGGAATATACAAGACAACATTCAGTTACATCAATCACTAACTAACGTTCAAAGCGACATTCTTGAAATTCTTCCACTATCTTCTTCTTTAATATATGTTTTACTTGAAGCTATAAAATAACTAAATTTTGTTGTAAAAAACATTCCTTTGGTCCGCTTATCTTCTTGATTTTGTGATTATATGAATCCGCAACGTAGAGCTCCTTCCTAATATTTCAACTGATGAACAATTAGGCAAATAATCAATCAATTAACCGTCAATCAATCAGCCATCAAATAAATGGGACGTAAATGAATATTAAGGTGCATAACCTAATTGGATTCCAGGCCACCGCCAGGGGGTGTTGAAGTTTAGCGTTTACCCCGCTAGCGTCGATATCTCCGAATCCGAACAGATTCATGGGATCTCTCTCTCCTCCAACAACATTCTTAACACAACCATCCTTCAGATCCATCCTAAATATTGTAGAAACTCGTAATAATCAATATTTTACTAAAACATCAACCCCCCACCCCCACTCCCATCCCACTTTCTTCAAATATTTTTTCAGATTAGGTTGAAAGTTCGATGTTTTTAATTTTGAGGAAGACAAAATTATTTTTCGGAAAAACAGACAAACTTTTTAATTCCCTTTGCCCCCAAGATCATCGAAAATCACACTCGAACTTTTAAAAACTGACGCCCACGTAACATTTCGTTTCCCCCCCCCCCCACACAAACACTTTAAAAATTATCGAAGATTTTCATGAAAATCGGAAATATTTTTACCTAAAAGGCTAAAAATACCTTCTAACTGTGGAACTCTCGCTATCTGCAATGAACAGGGTTCCCTGAGATTGATCTAAGGAGAGTCCACTGGGTTGAGCGAACCCTGCTTTGGCCGGATATGAATTATTCCTATTCTCCTCAGCTCCGCTCCCTGCAATCCTAACCAGGGTTCCTGCAGGGTAAACCAATCCTTTCCACCATCCAACCTCAGCCAAACAATACATCCAGATCTAGGTGGATACATCTTGGAGTACAAGAAAACAATATTTAGTTTTATAAAGAATTTTTGAGAATTATCACTCTTTACCTCTACAAGAACTTTTAAAAGAGTGGGTTCTGAAATGCTAAGAAATTAAAGAAAACAAAAACCTGATGAGTTCCGGCCATTGCAACTGCTACAGCTCCTTCGTTGATCTTGACAATATCCCAAGGAGAAGATATCTCTTGTTCCAATCCTGTTTTTCCTCCCTCCTTATCCACTCCCTGTACTCCAGTCCCTCCTACAGTACTCACTCTAAACAATATTAGATATATCTCTTCTTCGACAATTTATTGAGGATTTAAAACGTTTCTCCTGAACATCTTAAAAAGATTTCCTGACCTTTTCTTTAAAAAAAAAATTCTCCTGAACCTTTCAAAAAAGGATTCTTTAGTCAAGTCAGATTTAGTAACATATAAAAATAGAATGTTCACATTTTGTCATTAGAAATGGCACGATATTCGGCTTGATAAAATGAATCCTGATACCTTTGGGTTTTAAGATTTATCATTCTGAGAAGATGATTGTCAGTATCCGATACCATCAACAGATCTTCTCCGATATAACATAAACCTACACAATGAATCAATCAATCAATCAATCAACCAACCAACCAATCAATCAATCAGACAATAATCATAGAATCCAAATAAAATCAAAATTAATTAAGCAGGGCAACTCTTCCAACAGGTTCAAGAAACCAATCACTTAAAGCTAACCAAAACGACTGTCAATTTTTCAATCAATCAATAATCTTGTGTACCAATCAAATATTATATTTATTCAGATTTTGCTTTGTAGGTCCAGAAATATATATATTGATTTGTAATACTAACCCTGGGGATTATTGAAGGATGAAGAACCGTACTCTCCGTCCTGCCTACCCCGGACTCCGGACCCTATTGTATGTAGGACGGTTGCGGAGCATCCTGACTCAAGATTCAGGATCAGGATCCTGTTATTCCCACTATCGGATACAACTTAAAAAATAATCATAACTTATTATATACAAGAACATTTGATAATTTTGAATTCACACAAAGAGAGTTAATATATCCTTACCCAAGTTTTGATTGTGCAATGTTATTTTTCCAGGATATTTCAGATTGAACCCGCCAACTTTAGAGTTTATACTTCTAGGTATCCGTCCTTCAACTAGTTCTCCAGTACCTAAACCAATCTATAGAGTTTATTATACTCCTAGGTATCCGTCCTCCAACTAGTTCTCCAGTACCTAAACCATTCTATAGAGTTTATATTCCTAGGTATCCGTCCTTCAACTAGTTCTCCAGTACCTAAACCAATCTATAGTTTATTATACTCCTAGGTATCCGTCCTTCAACTAGTTCTCCAGTACCTAAACTAATCTATAGAGTTTATATTCCTAAATATCCGTCCTCCCAACTAGTTCTCCAGTACCTAAACCAATCTATCGAGTTTATTATACTCCTAGGTATCCGTCCTCCAACTAGTTCTCCATTACCTAAACCAATCTATCGAGTTTATTATACTTCTAGGTATCCGTCCTTCAACTAGTTCTCCAGTACCTAAACCAATCTATAGAGTTTATATTCCTAGGTATCCGTCCTCCCAACTAGTTCTCCAGTACCTAAACCAATCTATAGAGTTTATAATACTTCTAGGTATCCGTCCTCCAACTAATTCTCCAGTACCTAAACCATTCTATAGAGTTTATCATACTCCTAGGTATCCGTCCTCCCAACTAGTTCTCCAATACCTAAACCAATCTGTAGAGTTTATATTCCTAGGTATCCGTCCTCCCAACTAGTTCTCCAGTACCTAAACCAATCTATAGAGTTTATTATACTTCTAGGTATCCGTCCTCCAACTAATTCTCCAGTACCTAAACCATTCTATAGAGTTTATTATACTCCTAGGTATTCCGTCCTCCCAACTAGTTCTCCAATACCTAAACCAATCTGTACAGTTTATATTCCTAGGTATCCGTCCACCAACTTTTTAAAGTAATTAATAGCAGTGTTCAGGAACTCAATTTTGAACCCTGGATGAAACCCTGAATAGGAACTCTTATTTGTACCTTTTAAGTATTTAATAGATTTTGAACCCTGGATGTCCCTCCCCCATGAAAACCTGAATAGGAACTCCTATTTACCTTTAAAGTATTTAATAGCAGTGTTAAGGAACTCTATTAGGAATCCTGAGTGTCCCTCCCCCATGAGAACCTGAATAGGAACTCCTGTAGGAGAGAGGATAAGGAGAGTTGGCCAGCAAGTTACACCTTAAAAATAAAACACTCAAAAAGCAAAGGAATAATGTGGTGAATTTTTAAACCGTCAATTGGCTCATTCTAACATTTGTAAGCTCTCTTAGAAAAGGCATTAAGTACAGAAATAGCAAGAAACTTCGTAAAACTGATTTTTTTAATTTATCTTAAAATATTGAAACCATCAGGATTAAAACAGATCATACCCACCCCCCTCCTTCTCAACCCAAAAATATATTTCCGCCCATCATCATGATAGCAACTTTATGTTGTTGTAAATATAAAAAAGCCTTTAAACTCCCCCCCCCCTCATCCATGCCATGCTAGTATGAGGTGTTTGAGTGTAAACCTAAACTTTTCCAGAGCTGAAGAGATTTATCATTACAGACTGGGTGCTCGATATTATACCTGGAAAACACGCTACATTATTACGCATACATTTATATACATTATATATTGCATATATATATATTTTGATTTTTTTAAGTGCAATTGTTTTTTTTTAAATCCGCAATCATTCTGCTAATTAATGTCAAACATGAAACAGTGTCCAGCAATAACCAATCTTAATAAATAATAGAAAATGTTCTAGACTAGTTTTAAGCTATATATATTTATATATTTATATATATAAATTAAATATTTATTTTTTGTGATATATACAATTGTTGTTTAATGAACTTTTTTCATTATTAGAAAAGAGCATTTTTAATGTTATCCCTTAATTACAATGATGACATTTTTCTGTCAAATGAAAAAACCTCCAAATTCTTTGTTTAGTTATGGTCGCTTAAACAAATGTGTAAGAGCTAAGAGATTACACATACCTCTGAATAGCGTGTTCAATTTGTGTTTCTGATTTCTCATTCTCAAACTTGGCACTGTGAACTCCAACCACACATACTTCAGTTGGAAACATTGACTCAACCGTCTCTAAACAAATGAATTAAGAACTAATCTTGAATTAAAAATTAACAATTGCGAAGCTCTAAGCTTTACAAATCAATTATTTAAAAAAACCACAAGCGGACATTTGAACAGCAATTGAAGTTTTCACAGATTTCCCCTATAACGATTGGCTCAGCCGTGTTGACGTTTATTAGACAAAAACAAAAGAATCACAAAAGACACCGCTTTAATATATAAATATTTTGGCATATCTGAATTTATTAAAACAGCTCTAACCTACCTAGATCTGGCAAAATATGCATACAGTTGATACAGCAGTACGTAAAGAAATCAATAACTGTTATCAACCCATCAAAACTTTGCCTAACGAATCCAAATTAATTCAAAATTTAAACATTTTTCTTGCTTTTTATTATAAATTTTAAGTTTTTAAAGCACAATCAAACCTTTTAAAGGTACTGTTGTGAATTGGAGGATAAATTAAAATTACCTCTACCATCCAGCATAAAACAATGGTTTGTAAATGAATTAAAATGTTCCTTTTGAGGGGTTGAGGAGTATTGAACCAGGAAAGATCTGGAGAGAAAACTATTTTCTCCGAGTGTTTACTAAATTCTGCCAAGTTCTCCTGAAATAATAAATATCTGAATATCAAGGAATGATAAAACTATTTTCTCCGAGTATTTACTAAATTCTGCCAAGTTCTCCTGAAATAATAAATATCTGAATATCAAGGAATAATAAAACTATTTTCTCCGAGTATTTACTAAATTCTGCCAAGTTCTCCTGAAGTAATAAATACCTGAATATCAAGGAATAATAGATCTAAAGATAGGTTGATTCTTTAATAAACCGTGACGCATAAAAACTCCTGAGGCACTTACAATTAAAACAGAGTGGCATGTCTGATTGACAATGATACCCTCAGAAGGGATATCTTAAGATTGTATTGATTTCTCTAAAAAAGTTGTTTGTAGATATCTACTCAACAATGTAGCAACTTGCCAGAAATACAAAGGTTTAAGCTAGAAAACCGCGATTAAAACGGTATCAATATGAATCGGGCATGCCAAGAATGCCGCTCTTTTAAACGGAAAGATTAATTCCGACGAGTTTACAACTAAATATATTCTGACCTGAATAGATTTTATTATAATCTGACTCCTCGCTCCCTGATCCTGCTCCTCCAGGAGTTTATTCTGAAGATCCTGGCATCTCCAGTATAGAGGCATACATAGTTCCTCATCATCACACATTCTTCTATAATTTAGAGTTTTCTTTAATAACTATATTTAGCTCGAGGACAATAGTCAGGAGTATATTTTTCCAAGTATCAAGTGTGGTTTTCTCTTATCCATTTTAAACACAAAAAACTGGAAGTTTCAGTCCAGAGTTACAAATTAGGGATTTCAACCTGTTGCAGGATATTTTGGGTTACGGAAATACCATATAATAAAACCTGAAATAATTCATTTGACGATGCCTTTATTTTTCGTTTTTAGGGGTGCATTCGGTCTGTCCTAGAGAACGATTTTTGGACCCCCCCCCTCCCATCAATTTTGTACATGACCATTTATTTTTCAGCAAATTTATTATTATTTATTTTTTTGTTATTTAGGGTTAGGTTAGGTTAAGACACTTTCTGGGCCGAGCGCTGCAGCTAGGATGGGCTAGGGGGCCGAGCGCTGCGGCCACATGTTAGGTTAGTTAAGACACTTTCTGGGCCGAGCGCTGCTGCTAGGACAGGCTAGGGGGCCGAGCGCTGCGGCCACAGGTTAGGTTAAGTTAAGACACTTCCTGTCAGACCCATGTACAAAATTGATAGGAGGGGGGGGGGCTGGGGGGGGTCCAAAAATCGTTCTCTAGGAATATACCGATGCATTTCTCTTGCTGTAGGGGATTTTTAACCCATCCCATCTGGCAACTCTGGTTTCAGTCCGTGCCGGGCACTCGCAGTGGTAATTTCCTAGAGAGGTATTTATGGACTTTCCCCCCCCCCCATTCATCATATGTTCATAGTCAATGTATAACTTATGGCCACAGCGCCCGGCCCCCTAGCCTGTCCTAACCGCGGCACTCGGTCCCTAAGCCTGTACTAGCCACGGCACTCGGCCCAGAAATTGTCTTAACCTAACCTAACCCTACCCTGGAATGATACTTAATATATTTCATGTACACTTTTAGATGAAGGGGAGGAGGGGTGGGAGCCGGGACGGTCCAAACAACATTATGATCGTGTCCTTAAATTTCATGTACATAAAAAGAGGCTCAAATTTTAGCCACATAAAGTAAGAAATTAATAGAGCAGTTTGAGGTTGCACAACCTGGATGGAAGCTGAACAGGAGTTTGTGAAGACATACTTTATATGACAAGCACCCGTCAGGGACAAAACTCCTTTGAAATCATAGATTTTGTTGATCCCGGGATTGCCCACCAGGTCGTCCATCCCTTGTATACGCATTGTAGTATATTTTGTTTCTTGTGACCTCTGTACACCACTGTTAAATAGGTTAAGTAATTTCCTAAAATACGATTTTTGGACCCCCCGCCCCCCTCCTATCAATAAGAACATGGATCTTATGTGTAAAACATGGATATATTTGACCATGTGGCCGCAGAGTCCGGCCCCCTAGTCTGTCCTAGCCGCGGCGCTCGGCCACATAGTCTGTCCTAACCACGGCGCTCGGCCCCCAGGCATGTCCTAGCCGCAGCGCTCAGCCCAGAAAGTGCCTTAACCTAACCTAACCCTAAATATATACTAATTTTGTTGAAAAAGTGGTCATGTACAAAATTGATAGGAGGGCCGGGCGGGGGGAGGGGTCCAAAAATCGTAGACTAGGACGGACCCTGCAGTTAACCTTCGAGGTTCGAACCCGTACTGCTGAGGGACAATGCTTGTTTTTCAGGGATTGGTTATGACAACTATGGTGCAATAGTATCCACGATTTCACAGATTTTACGGTTAAATTATAAATATTTTGAACACACCGATTTAACTATCTAAAATAAGTTGCGGCATTTTCGCAAAGTCTTCTTGATAAGCAGTCGTCTTTGTTAATTTTCTACAAATCAAAACAAACAAAAAAACTTCTAACGGACGTTAAAAACAACTTTTCTCTCCAATATGTAATAATAATAATAGTAATAATAACAAGTCTCTCTATTGTTATGATTCTCTGACGTTAGTATGAATCATAGGAAAAACCTAGATTTAAAAAATATACATTTTCATAAATATCGCGCGAGTCAACGATTGTTTCTATTTAAGAAAAAAATTGCTCTATCGTATACAAGGTTACCCACAAAGGATGAGACTTCCAGAGACGACTAAACAGAATTTATTTTACCTGATCTTATAAATTCATGGTTCCAAGCAGCTGTGTATTCTTTTTGCTTACTTTGCAAATCATCTAATGTACCATTTTAAGACCATTTATATTTAAGACTTCAAATCTAATTCAACCTGCAGACAGCAGGGGTGTACGAGGGGGGGCCGCGCCCCCCCGCCCCCCTCTACGCGTGCCCCCCCCCCTGAGAGGCTGAGGGGGGGGCACCCATGGGGGAGGCTCTTTTAATATTACATCTGCTTGCATTTTCCTTCCTCAGGTCAGGCGCAGTGGTGTACCCAGGGGGGGCAGTAGTCCTCTTGCCCCCCCTGGGAGTTCCAAAAACAAAAATTAAAAGGAAACTACGTTTAGAAAGTAACACCTGACAATGAAAAAGACTGAAAAAGACTAAGGATTTGTCTAAATTCACTGTTAATACAAGGAGAGAAGTTTTAGCCTTCTAAAGAGAATACTTCTTTACACAAGATGTACTATGACGGAGAGCAGACTTAAAGATCTTGCACTTATAGCTTTACACCCTATAAGGCTGTCTGAGCTCTCTACTGAAAAAAATCATAATTGTGCCCCCCCTAAACAAAATCCCTCGTACGCCCCTGTCAGACAGTTAGTTAGAAAGAGTTTAAGGTCGTCATTAAAGTTTCATTCTTTGTTGTATAACCCTGTATACCTTTAAATTACGATGGTAATATAAATAAGAACCTTTCATGCACAGGAAATGGACAGTAAATATGTTTTTTCTGATCTATAAAGGATTTTTTGACCCATGAGGGGTTTCCGACCAAAAATGTATAAAAATTTATTTGGTCTTTATGGTTCAGATCATGGAGTAAGAAGTTGGATGATCCATGACACAAATAAATATAATCTTTGTTTAACATTTAATTTTTTTGATATTTTGTTTTATATATGGTTACAACTTACAATACTATGTTCAGAAGAATTAATATGTTATAGAATTTTCAAACAATAAACTTTACTATTTTATCTATATAATAAAACAAGACATTCGTATATATATATGTTGCGTATAGCCGGCCAAACGGCTGGACCGATTGGGCTGAATTTTTTTATGGGCACTCATGGGTGGCCAGGGGGTGTTATAGGCTAAAAAAGTTTGAAATTTTATTTTTAAATTATTATTTTTCAAAAATTGTTTTTCAAATTTTTTTTCACGGGCAACGCCATGCCCTTCAGCTAGTTATTGATTAAAATAAAAATAAAAAATTTTCAAATGCTGTTGCATATAATTATTATTTAATTTATCTTTTCTCTATAACTGTATTATTTTATTTTATTATTGAGAACTGCAACGCAATATATAAAACATTATTTCAAGTTTTAAAATTACAAACATGTTTTTCCTACGACACATATTTTATTTGATCTACAGGGTTATCCACAAACTATGAGACTTCAAAGAAGACTGTACGATTAATTCATCTTATTTTTAACTATCATAGTTCCCCGAAACTTTACGATTATATTTTTTATGGAATCATTAAATAGCTTCATAAAGACTATTGTTATCCAACGGATTAAGCTTACTCCGCTGTAAGGTCATCTTTGACCAAGATTTTCTCCGGTGGCCAAATTCCAAACATTTTATACCTCCGGCAGAAAAGTAAACATCCTCTCGTGTAGTGGTCATGCTTCAAATATAGTTAAACCTTTAAATTCCATTATTCCTTTTTTATAAATCTTTGCAATTAAACTGTCATTTTATTTCAGAAGATAAAAACGTTGTTTTAGCACTGTTTAATAGCCCGCCTATCCATGTCTATCCACTATCCAGTCAATAGTAAGCTCATTTCATATTAAAAAATAATTATCGTTAACATTATATATTCAAACCCAAGTAATAATCATTGTTGATTTGTATTTATTTCTAGGATCGAAATATAGACTTTTCTGATATTATCGTCCATGGTTTAGAGGAGAATTCGTGGGAAGCTACGAACAATTTCCAACATATTGCCAACCTAAGAACTTTAGTTGCCTGGGGGAACCGACAATTGGGAAACAAATATCCCTCCTTTCTCCGGGAAGCCAACTCTGCCTAGTTCTTATTGCCAACTTTCTAACTTGCCAACCTGAGAACTTTAGTTGCCTGAGGGAACCCACGATTGGGTAACAAATATCCCTCCTTTCTTCGGGAAGCCAACCCTGCCTTGTTCTTATTGCCAACTTTCTAACTTGCCAACCTGAGAACTTTAGTTGCCTGAGGGAACCCACGATTGGGAAACAAATATCCCTCCTTTCTTCGGGAAGCCAACCCTGCCTTGTTCTTATTGCCACATTTTGAGCTCAACAACCATTTACGAGATACATTAAAAACTTTAACCTTTAACCCGCGTCAAATCTAAAGAGTTGTCATTATTAAAGTCTCAGTCTTCATGAGAGTAACCCTGCAGGCTCACGATATGATGATACTTCGAACAATGCTGAAATTTCTGAAGTGTAGTACACGTTCACTAAAAACTTGCCTAAGTTTACAATGACACAGAAAGTGTAATTTCATGCCCATAAATTTTCCCTGAATATTCTTTCAACCCCGATCCCATTCGGGATCAGAATCGAATTATATGGACCCAAATGGACCCCTGTTTTACGGGTCTCATTGTAGATAAAAATATTTAGTGTAATCTTATGAATGTCTTGAAACTGGCGCAAAGACAGTGACCTGGTTTAATTCTTTCAAAAACAGCTCCAAAATGCACTGGCCAAAGGAACTTTAACAAGAGAGAAGAAAGGAGAGAAAGATGAACATATAGGATTATCAAATTCATCAATACTAGCTTGGAAGTCTAGCGTTGCCAAGGTTACTAAAAGTTACTCCTCCCGTTTACCCTAAACCTTACTGGAAGATCGATTGTACCGGGAAACTAAATTTTCACTGTTAAAGTTGACCCAATCAACTCAGAATCTCAAACCAAGCAAAGAGTATTCCCATGGTTCTCCCAAGTTCCTCAATCAAAATTTGAGACAAATCGGTCAAGGGGTTCTTGAGTTATGATCGAACAAACACACAGACAGACAAACAGAGATTACATCTTTATATATATAGATGTCTTCCGTTCATTTATAAAAAATCATAAAAATAGCTTATTAGAAATTATAGTAAAATCTTCCTAAAGAGGAAAGCTCATTTCGTGCATTTAGAAGTTCCTAGATCGGCTTAGCTTAGGAACACGTCGTCAGTTAGGACTTATGTCTCCCCACTCACCCTGTCTCTCTGAATATATTGATTTATTATAAACATGATACAAGGTGTTAGAGTATAGAGTGTATACACTAAATACAATGTAAATCTATTAGATTCACAATATTCAATATACATTGTCAAAAGATTACATCAAAATAATTTTTAAAACTCCATTTTTTTAATTTAACCTCTTCTTGAATATTGTTTTGAAGTTGTTATTTTCCGCAAGCCCCCCCCCTCACTCACTACGTGTAATTTCTAGCTTTTTTTTTCTATCCCCCCTTGATGTCTAGCAAAGTTAAATATGCTGGGGACTAATTGTGCAGAAATAAATCCTTTAAATATTGAAGAGAACATATTGCTAACATTAAAAAAGTTAATGTAAACAAAGTAAATGTAAACAAATTAAATGTAAACAAAGTAAATGTAATCCAGTAAATGTTAACAAAGTTAACGTAAACAAAGTAAATCTAAACAAATTAAATGTAATCCAGTAAATGTTAAAAAAGTTAATGTAAACAAAGTAAATGTAAACAAAGTAATTGTAATCCAGTAAATGTTAACAAAGTTAATGTAAACAAAGTAAATGTAAACAAAGTAAGTGTAAACACAGTAAATGTAAATAAAGTAAAAGTAAACAAAGTAAATGTAAACAAATTAAATGTAAACAAAGTAAATGTAAACAAAGTAAATGTAAACAAAGTAAATGTAAACAAAGTAAATGTAAACAAAGTAAATGTAATCCAGTAAATGAAAACAAAGTTAATGTAAACAAAGTAAACGTAAACAAAGTAAATGTAAACAAAGTAAATTTAAACAAAGTAAATTTAAACAAAGTAAAAGCAAACAAAGTAAAAGTAAAAGTAAACAAAGTAAATGTAAATAAAGTAAATGTAAACAAAGTAAATGTAAAAAAAGTGAAAGTAAACAATGTAAATGTAAACAAAGTAAAAGTAAGCAAAGTAAATGTAATCCAGTAAATGTTAGCAAAGTAAATGTAAACAAAGTTAATGTAAACAGAGTAAATGTAAACAAAGTAAATGTAAACAAACTAAATGTAAACAGAGTAAATGTAAACAAAGTAAATGTAAACAAAGTAAGTGTAAACAAATTAAATGTAAACAAAGTAAATGTAAACAAAGTAAATGCAAGCAAAGTAAACGTATTGATGATGAGTATAAAAGTAGAACCTACTGTGAACCAAATTGCTCGTTCATGTGCGCATAATAATCAGTGAACCAGACATAACATAACCTAATCATTGATAATATTATCTATTTACATGATAAAAATAGATTTAAGAATTCGCAGTGCTGGGCGTCCCTTATTTCTTTTTTTTTCTAGAATTCGATAAATATGTTAAACACTAAAGTACTGTATTAGTGATTAGTACTCTTCAACAAAAAGGGATTTGTCTGATTCACAATTCTACCATTGAAACCTACTCAGATCACCCCCTCCACTTCACCCTGTTCCTACTCAGGTCACCCCCTCCCCTTCACCCCGTTCCTACTCATCCCTCCTCCCTTTCACCCCGTTCCTACTCAGCCCCCCCTCCCTTCCCCCTCACCCCTCAACCCAACCAACCAACAAAAAGAACCTAAGTCATACTTGTCGTTAAAACAGTTCTATATAAAGCTATTTACCGTTAATCAAATGATACTTAATGTTTTATTTCTAATTCAATTCAGGTTTTACTCAATTCTTATATTCTTATTTTTAATCTAAAAATAATTTATAAAAGTGTGAAATAACAACAACAGATGGAATTGTACTGCATACAGGGTACCCCACAAAGGATGAGACTGTAAAGACGATCTGAAACTCATTTAATATGACGATTCCAAAGTTTCATTAGTCTTCCGCCTTGAAGAAAATCTTTGTTTGGCCTACTTTATGATTTCGCAAAGAAATAAACAAATTTACAGTTGCAGAGCAGAGCTTAATAGACATAATGAAACAGACCGTATAAATTCTGCACAGTCGTCTCTGAATTCTATTCCTGTGCGGGTAACCTTTATTTTTAAAAAATCAAGACTTAAGTCCGGTTCATGTGCAATAGAACTCACTGGCAAGTGTTGTTACAATAGATTTCGCCAAGGAACTATATATACAGGAACGCTCAACTCAGATATACAGAAATTTTGTACTTACACTGTGAGGAATGTAAACAAACACAGTGCCCCCACAGAAGTTGAAGGGAAAGAACTACAGATCTGATGTGCTATTACTCCTATTACAGTCCAATTAAAAATAAGTTAATATATCAAGTTAGAGCGAATACTTGCGATTTTTGGCTTCCTGGTCAATATGGAAAATACAATAGCAATACATTCTTTTTCCACCCCTTGGGCCCTTTTCCTTCAAAAGTGATGCGTTGCTCCTGAATTCTTTGCTTTGATCTCCTCCTCCCACTGTAGTACACAGATTTGACGCATGAGATATGGCAGCTCCTGGTCTATATATTTCTTGGATTTAGTCAGTTTTCAGTTTACTAGGACTCACAATATATCTGGTAAAATACATGAATACAAACCCCTTTTTTGTAGTGAATCCTAAAAATTTGACAATTATACTTTGTTATCATCATTGCAATTTTAAAATGTTAATAATTTCTTCCATTTCTTCCATTTCAGAGTTTAATTCAGTGGCTTAGATATCTTTTCGTTTTAAAATGTTTCCGACACCCTGTCTATGACTGGACATTTTACCAGTGGAAAAGTAATTATAAAAAGAGCTCCTGCTACTCCTGCTTCTGCTAGTGCTACTAGAATTATTCCACGTGACTTCGCGTTTTCTTTCTAGACTTTATTTCCGAAAACATTGAGATGACAGATGACAGATAGACAGATAGACAGATAGAAAGATAGACAGATAGACAGATAGACAGATAGACAGACAGACATATAGACAGATTGACAGATAGACAGATTGACAGATAGACAGATAGACAGATAGACAGATTGACAGATTGACAGATAGACAGATAGACAAATAGATAGATAGACAGATAGACAGATAGACAGACAGACATATAGACAGATTGACAGATAGACAGATTGACAGATAGACAGAACAGATAGACAGATTGACAGATTGACAGATAGACAGATAGACAAATAGATAGATAGACAGATAGACAGATAGACAGATAGAAAGACAGAAAGACAGAAAGACAGATAGACAGATAGACAGATAGACAGATAGACAGATTGACAGATTGACAGATTGACAGATTGGCAGATTGACAGATTGTCAGATTGACAGATTGACAGATAGATAGATAGACAGACAGAAAGACAGATAGACAGATAGATATTTTGTCTTACATGACCTAAAGTTTCTCTGGCTAGTCGGAATAAAAAAAAGTTGCCTCGGAAAAAGTCGGTTAAAAAATTTGAAAAAATACAAAAAAAAATAAAAAATCTTCAAAATCTTAACAAATTTGTTTAAATATACGCAGAAAAAGCAGGTAAAGTAAAATATATAAATTTTAAATATTAGAAAAGGGCGTGAAACGCACTGGAAGCCTGTTGGCTGAGACTTCACTATTGTTGAAAGTAAAATTGCTGAAACTCTTCCTTTTTTGTATTGTATCCGACCAAATGTCGCCTTTATACTAATACTCGTTTAATGACACTTAATAAAATGATATTTTAGAACGTTTCCGGGTATTTGGGTCCGATTAGGGTTCGACCGAGTGGGTTTGAAAGCTTGATTGATGGATTGAACAGAGTAATGTTTTGAAACATGTTTCAGCACACAATATTCAATACAATATCACCATAGAGCAAAAATATTTCAGAGAGAGTTTATAGGTCGTCTTCACTGAACCATGACGTAGAAATGTTTACATTGAAATCCTAACAAAGCAATCTAAGTTCTTGTTTTTTAATTTAGCTATTTTGGATTGTTGAATCTATGCAACGGAAACAAAATAAGATGATGTGTAAAATGTCTGTATAAAGTCCATGAATGAATATTACAGTATCAACACTTGCTGATCTGACGACAATACGTTCTACTAATATGCTTAATGGAAACTTATACATGTATCCTTTATATAGAGAGGGGGGAGGGGGGGATATTTAAAAAAGGAAAATATAATGAAAGACCAACAAATGAAGAAAGAAAGAAAAAAAGAAAGAAAAAAAGAAAGAAAAAAAGAAAGAAAGAAGAAAAAAACATAATATACGGATATAAGGATAAATACCAAAGAAAAGGAAGAATATGATGAACATGAAACGGAAATATAGGAGGAGAAGAAAGAATAGGACGAGAAGGAAAAAAAAGATATGATGAGAGGGAAAGTAAATATAGGGTGAGAAGAAAAGATATATGAAAGAAAAGGAAATACAGAATGAGAAGATATAAGAAGGGAAAGGAAGATATAAGTAGGGAAAGGAAGATACGATGAGGGAAAGGAAGATATAAATAGGGAAAGGAATACGTAGGGAAAGGAAGATATGATGAGGAAAAGGAAGATATGAGTAGGGAAAGGAAGATAAGAGGAGGCAAAGGAAGAAATAAGTAAAGAAAGGTAGATATGAGGAGGAAAAGGATGATTTGAGGAGGGAAAGAAAGATATGATGAGGGAAAGGAAGATATGAGGAGGAAAAGAAAGATATAAGTAGGGAAAGGAAGATATGGAGGAGGGAAAGGTAGATATGAGGAGGGAAAGGTAGATATGAGGAGGGAAAGGTAGATATGAGGAGGGAAAGGTAGATATGAGGAGGGAAAGGTAGATATGAGGAGGGAAAGAAAATACAGAATGAGAAGTAAAAGGGAGATATGTGGATGAAAGGAATGTAGAGGATGAGAAGGAAAAGTAAGATATGTGGAGGAAAAGAACGTACGGGAAATATTGGATTAGAATGAGTAAATTAAATTTGAAATTAAGGGATAAGATAGAATGAGAAAAAAAGAGAAAAGACGTGCAAGAAGTAAAAAGAAGAATAGAATAGGATAGAATTAGGGAAGAAAGGATAATACGATTTCGTTGACAGCAACAAAAGGCCAAAATAAGTAAGATTTCCAATCGGAAATTAACGGAATTGCGAGGAAATTACAGGGCCTGCATGCATGAAATCCACGTTGGAAAACCTATAAGAAAAAGTAAGGATGAGTTGAGAAAAGGATGAAAATAATGAAGAAAAACGTACATTGACTGGAATTAATGTGTGTTAAAACACTGTGAAATTTTATTTGCAAAAGTAAGGAATGATTCGTTGAAATGTTATTTTATCTTTAATTCCATTGAAAGCGTTCTTTTCTTTTTCACACACAATACAAACATAACAATATAATCCTAGGGGGTTCTACACTCAAACTAATTACTAGAAATGACATTTACTTTTACTCTTTGTTTAAAGAAGGGAACCATCACCCAGCCCCCCCCCCCTCCCCAGCATGAGTTAATTCTACCCCTTGTCCACTCACCTAGACTTGGTCATTCTCTTCCTTTGTTTTGGAAATTGTTTTAGATAATTGACATATGTAATGGGTAGCAGGGTAGCAGGGTAGCAGGGTGGTAGCAGGGTAGAAGAGTAGCAGAGTAGTAGGGTATCAGGGTTGCATGGTAGCAGGGTAACAGGTGAACGGGGTAGCAGGGTAGCAGGGTAGTAGGGTAGCAGGGTAGCAGAGTAACAGGGTAGCAGGGTAGTAGGGTAGCAGGGTAGCAAAGTAGCAGAGAAGTAGGGTATCAGGGTAGCAGGGTAACAGAGTAGCAGGGTAGTCACATGCTACACAGAGCTCCTGGTACAGAGTCTTTACAGGTATACAAGGTCTTTACAGGTATACAGGGTCTTTACAGGTATACAAGGTCTTTACATGGTAGCAGGGTAACAGGTGAACGGGGTAGCAGGGTAGCAGGGTAGTAGGGTAGCAGGGTAGCAGAGTAACAGGGTAGCAGGGTAGCAGGGTAGCAGGGTAGCAGGGTAGCAGGGTAGCAGGGTAGTAGGGTAACAGGGTAACAGGGTAACAGGGTACCAGGGTACCAGGGTAACAGGGTAACAGGGTAACAGGGTAACGGGGTAGCAGAGTAGCAGGCTAGAAGGGTAACAGGGTAGTAGGGTAGCAGGGTAGCAGAGTAGCAGGTTACACAAATCAGAGCCCAAATCAATACTTGGGCTCCCCTACATCTTTGATTAATAGTTGTTAGAATCTATTTATATATCTAGATTATCCTGAATCCGTTGTAATTTTTGTGTAAAAAAGCTACATGTTTTTCTTCCGAAATGGCTGTAACAAAGACGAAATCTATAATATATTGCTGGATTACAGGATCCATTAAAGAATAAACATATGAACGGAAAAAGTAATTATAAAATGAAATCATTATAAATCAATGCAGGCTACAATTGTAACTGAAGTGATTATCAGAAAATATTCATTTTGTCCATTCTCACCATGAAACTCAAGACAAATGCATTTTAAGAGGAGTATTGTGACAAAAACCAGTCACCCCCCCAGACCCCCTAAAGTACCCTACCGTGGGGTAGCAGGGTAGCAGGGTAGAAGGAAAAGATTAGCATTTGACCAGATGCTAAAACAAGCTCGAAAATGGTTTCACATCTCATTCATTCATTCATTAAAAACTAAATCAGCCTTGGGGTTTAGTTTTAACCCCCCCCCCCCCCGCCTCCCGGTCTAAAATGGTCACATTGTCACCAAAAGAATCAAAATTTCACGGGAATTAATTCTAGCTTTATCCCTCAGGTTGGAGAGAATGAGACTCCTTGAAATGGAAGGCAAGGAAACAGGGTTTAATTCATCAATTCATTAATTCAACCTTCATAGATAATTTATTTAAACAAATCCTCTAATTTCAATACACTGCACTTTGTACAATGAACAGCTTGTACAATGTAAAACTGTGAAACAGTAAAACGGCATCTATAGTCTTATAGTCTTATAGTCTTATAGTATATTTGATTTTGTTATAAAGCGAATGGTTTACCTGCAAAAAGTGTAAACGTAAATTAAACTTTCGTTATTTGATTAGCAGAATCTAAAGTTTAAAATACAGCAGGGGTGTACTATAAACAGATTCAACGACTATGAAGACTGTGATCATTTAATTTAAAGAAAAAGTTGTTCCTCAAAGTAAACTTTGTTCATGAAATAAAAAGCAAAATTGAATTGTAATTGTCGGCCCAATTTAATTATTTAAAAAATGGGAAACCCCTGTTATAAACTCATTAGTTTCTGTTTATCATTTGGCAAGATATCAAATATTCAAAAATCATAAATGCGCATCTTCAATATTTAACATATTTGACCGTACCGACTAGCCCAGCCTGCTCAGCTGACCGAACCGGCTCGTCCAGCCTTCTTACCTGCTAGACTAGCCATCTCAGTTCACCGTACACTGCTAGTCAAGCTTTTTCATCTGACTATACCGGGAAGCTGTTAAGCTGACCGTACCGACAAGTTAAGGCAAAACAGCTGATGTGATCATAACAATAATTTTCATTATATTACTTGGAAACTCGAATCTAAATAGAGCTGTTAACAGTAGAAATTATCAACAGGCATTTTTGAAATTTTGCTCTAATATCTAATATCTGCTAAAAGTATCCTAGACCTCTCTATCCGCACCTTATTTTCAAAATCAAGTTATTATTTTCGTGTTCTAACTGCACGCTAGACGAGATGGTGAAACATAGACAGGTTAGAGATGGTTTAAAATAAGACAATTTGAAAATAATGTTTTATAACAAGAACTACAATTTTCATTTTTAATGTAAAAAGTTACATGTTTTACAGGGAATTTAAACTTTGCCAAATAAACTGAGCCTTCCTGATCTATCTTTTGGTAATTTCCAACATGTTTTGTATTTAAAAATTTACAAATAAATTACAAAGATATAGGGGGTTTTCTGATTTGATGATATAGGTTCTAAGTTTACGATCCTGTTCTCTCCATGCTGTCCCCAAACTAGTCAAAGAGAATATTGTGAGAGCAGCACATGCTACACAGAGCTCCTGGTACAGAGTCTTTACAGGTATACAAGGTCTTTACAGGTATACAGGGTCTTTACAGGTATACAAGGTCTTTACAGGTATGGGTCTTTACAGGTATACAGGGTCTTTACAGGTATACAGGGTCTTTACAGGTATACAAGGTCTTTACAGGTATACACTTTACAGGTATACAGAGTCTTTACAGGTAAACAGGGTCTTTACAGGTATACAGGGTCTTTACAGGTATACAGGGTCTTTACAGGTATACAGGGTCTTTACAGGTATGCAGGGTCTTTACAGGTAAATAGGGTCTTTACAGGTATGCAGGGTCTTTACAGGTATACAGGGTCTTTAAAAGTATACAGGGTCTTTACAGGTATACAGGGTCTTTACAGGTAAACAGGGTCTTTACAGTCATACAGTGTCTTTACAGGTATACACTTTACAGGTATACAGGGTCTTTACAGGTTTACAGTGGCTTTACAGGTATACAGGCTCTTTACAGGTATACACTTTAAAGGTATACAGGGTCTTTACAGGTATACAGGGTCTTTACAGGTATACAGGGTCTTTACAGGTAAGCAGGGTCTTTACAGGTATACAGGGTCTTTACAAATATAGATGAGGTTCCGTAGGTAAAGGTAAACAGAAGTTTTTGAGTTTTGTGAAAAGAAATTATTAAGTGTACATTCAGGGGACTTTGAGGTCAGTTCTGATAAAATTGTGGACAATTACATCATTAAGTTCAGAGAGTACATTCTTCAACATGTGGTGAGTATGAACCCCGTGGAAAATCTCCGAACCCTGTGGAATGGTCTCCAAACCCCGTGGAAAGTCTCCGAACCCCGTGGAGGAGGTTTTTTGAAAAAAACGTTATCAAATATAAATATTACTTGTAAATTAGCAATAATTTTCCAATCTTCTCGACATATGGACTCAATAAATGTAATAATCAAGTTAAAGAAATAATTTTCATTATTATTTTAATTGTCTTTGTCTCCAAATGTTGTATTCCCGTAAAAAAGGTGGATCTCAAGTATGACACTATTCATAGAATTATGTTTATTACCAGGGGCGGATATAAGGATTCTGTAGGGGGGGCGAAGCGCGCCGAAATTTTTTTACCCCACCCTAGAAATTTTTTTACCCCCAACCTAGAAAATTATCATGATGTATATCAAATTATTGGTTTTAATTGGGTTTGATTTGCATTTTCCACTCATTGCATTTCTGGGATTTACAAACTCAATCTAATAAAGGCTTCATTACATACCTTTCAGCTTTCACCTTGTTTTATACCCTTCATTAAAGTCATTCATTTTACATTGCTTCCCACTAATAAAGTTGTGAATTTAATAGCTTTTTAAAGTAAGCATTCTTTTCCAACTAATGGTTTTACTAATTAACTTGTTTATTACTAAGTGACTACTTGTTGATGTTAGAAGGCCTAATTCGGCGTGTGTCTTCATTGTGGAATAATCTTCATTTAGTTAACTTTGTTCAGTAATTAAATGTTCCAAGTTGGTAAATATAATCCATAGGATTGTTAGCAAAATAACTGGAGCAAATTGAAATGAGTATTTTCGCAAGTTTTTAGGATTATTAAAAAACACAAGACTTCTAAAACGTCTAAGGGATGAGACTATAGCTAAGACCATGAGCTTTTCAAAACTGACGATCTAAGTTTTAACTTTGGCTTTTGCTTTAATTATGTTTTCAAGTTATTGCAATTATTTGGCAAAAAAAAGATACCATAAATTTTTGAAAAATATTCTAATAAATTCTTAACGTCTCCTAAGTTTCATCTTTAGTGGGTAACCCTGTACTTACATTCTTAATTGGTCCGTCTTCGAATATTTCGATACCTGCTTTATAAAATAAAATTTGTTATTTAAATGAACCTTAACAAAAGGGGGGGGGGGGTGCCAGGGCAGGAGCACGAAACGTATTACTCTCCGGGAAATTTAAGCAGTGTTTAAACACAACTTAGCAGTGTCCTTGGAGGCTGATTTTTTGCATGCGAGCATAAAATTATGTATATTACATGCACTTTTTGGTTTTGAACGGATCTGAGCAAAAGTGCACGCGCGCTTTTTGTCAAAAATACGACTTTTTCCACAGTAAATCAATCTTGAATTCATTAATTCCACTTGAACATTTATCCTGATACTCTTAAAAAAAAAATGCGCTCAAAAAACTGCTGGCTACTAGAGCGCTGGTCAGAAGGCTCCAATGTTTATTTTGACCACGGAAATGAGTTCCTGTCCCAATTTTGCTATAGTTTGATGTATCTTATGCTACTTTTAGGCCAAACTTAGCAAATAAGTATTCAAAGATATTTTCTTTTATTGCTCGTGCACGGACATTTAAGGCTTTGGGGGTGAATTTTTTGAGCGCATATTTTTTCAAGAGTATCAGGATAAATGTTCAAGTGCAATTAATGAAGTTAAAATTGATTTACTGTAAAAAAAGTCGTAAATTTTCACAAAAAGGGCTCGAGTGCACTTTTGCTCAGATCCGTTCAAAACCAAAAAATGCATGTAACATACATAATTTTCAGCTCGCATGAAAAATTCAGCCCCCTAGGAAATACGTTTCTTGCCCCCCCCCCTTTATTTCAAAATAGAATGAAGACGAGAAACTAGATAATCGTTAGAAATGCAGAAAAAGATTATATACTTTTAATTAAAAATAACTTTACGATGATACAAAAAAATTTAAAGGTGGTAAAACTTGCAAATGCAAAATGTCATTCTTATTCAATATTTATGTTTCTTGCGTGTGTAGATATAATAATTACAGCGTAGGTCACTTTTAAAGGGGAGACAGTAAAAAATGATATTATGGAGTAAATGCCCTTTGATGACGGGAATAAAAAAGTGGTGGACTACGTTAAAACATGTTATTGCATTTTCATGAAAAATATCATTGAAATACTAAAAACATTGTGCGTTGTAGCGTAGGTCCATTTTAAAGTTTAAGCTTAAAAAAGGAATACAAAATAAACATATACTAGGGCCGTGAATAAGATCAAAATTGCATTTATTAGTAATACTTTTGTTTTATCCTGTGCCATATGTTGAAAAAAATTTAAAAATAATGCGATTTCCCCCAGAATAACACATTTTTTGCTCCTTGCAGGGTTTGGAGATTTTCCACGGGGTTCGGAGACTGTTTCTGCAGGGTTTCGGAGACTTTTCCACGGGGTTCATGGCCGCTTGGCCTTCCCTCCCTCGTATAATCTCTTGTTTTATTTCAATGTGACCTTAATTTACATAGATGACAGAGGAGCATGCTCGAACAACAACAAAGGTTTTAATGGCACCGTTGTGAATAGAACATCTAACTCTCTAACAATAAATCTGGTTACTTGAAATTACAATTAAATTTTGAAGCAATACTCTTAAATATACCCTTTTTACTGGGATTTCCAAAGTGTGGTCTGTCATTTTTGTTTTTATGATGATGGGAAGCATAAATAATTTCGTTTAACCAAAATAGTTCAAGTTAAACATGCCAATGTTTTTTAACCCACTTTATTTTGCTTTGATTAATGAAATACTCAATTTTTAAAAAAAATTCTTGACAGCAATATATTGTTTTCTTTAAACCAAAGGAATTGAGTTTTCACACAAACTAAAATTTCCTAATTCCCATATCCTTGCAATCTGCTGGCGTTAACCTTTGATATTTAAAATTCATATACTGTTTGATTAAACAGAGACAATAGTTTGAAATTGATTAAGTTTTCCCTCAAACTCTAATTTTTTTATTTCAATATATTTTTAACCCGAGGTCGTAGTCCCTTGGCATTTCAGTAAAGGTTAAAAGGGTATAGCTGAATTTTAAAAATTAGTTTGAGGGAAAATTTAATTTCTTTTCTCTTCTTCATAGATCTGGACTGACAGGGAAGAGGTGTTTAAGCTTGTTATGAAGGGGATGGAGGATGGCTTTCTCCAGGTTTCAAATTTTTTTCTTTTCATTTAGAAGAATTTTTATCTTAATTTTTTTTCTTTATTAGTCCAATTTCTTCACCACTAACATCTTCAAATTTTTCATGATTTGTTTGATTTTTTGAGATTTGCAATCAATTGAGAAGGCGAAAGAAAAACATATATGACTAACAACAAAGGTTTATTTATTCAACCTATTTGATGAATAATTCTTTTACAATAACTTCTTTGTTCAAACCAAATTTGATCAACAATCCAATTAAAAAATCGTCTTTCTTTAAACCTTTTTGGGAACAAGCCCTTTAAAGAAAACTTCTCTTTTACAGTCCCTTTAAGGTAAGGAAAAGTTGGCGACCTGATAAAGATCACACCCAGTACTCTAAAGTACTAGAAGCAGTCTCTAAATTCACAGATGTTCTCAAATGGCCGAAGCTAAATAAACTAGGTAAAAAAAAAAATTCCAAATATATTTTGAAAATCTCCGACCAAAACCAAGTATCTATAGAGCATTATTATTCATATTCTAGGCTTGAACCAATTTTCCAAAGTAAAGAACTGATTACTTGCCTAAAACTCTAATTTTCCAATCCCTTTAATTTTGCAACAAGTTTAATATTTCAAACTTGCACTTTTTGCTCTATCAAATGATTAGAAAATTAGAGTATGCATAGAGTTTAGAGTAATCAGTTCTTTTATAAAAATACTTTTCAGATTTTGGCGATGTTCCGCGGACCATGAGATCTAGAATACTTGAACTTATTCCACAGTTTCTCAACCTTTCAACACTTATCATTGGACCAGGATCCTCCGGGGGATGGATCCCTATAAAGGGAAAATTAAAACAAACAATTTTTCTGTAAATTAAAGGACTGTAGACAAGATTTCAAGAATGGTCAATTCACATAACTTAATTTTTTGCTCGGAAAACAATAATATCTCCTTATCCTTGATCAAACTAAAGTTTTGATGGATACCATTGAGAATAGAACATGTTACTGAGAAAAACCTCTCCAGTCCATTTAATTATTTTTTCACTGATCAGGGAGCTGCTGCACTACATTTATCCTGTAGCATCAGCGAGCTTAAGCAGCTTCAAATCTTTTCTCTGAAGAAGGATTGTACAATGGACATTTTATCAGCAGTAGTTCTAAACTCTGGTACAACACTCAGGTATATTATTTAAACTCTGGTACATCACTCAGGTATATTATCTAAATTCTGGTACAACACTCAGGTATATTATCTAAACTCTGGTACAATGCTCAGGTAGATTATCTAAACTCTGGTACAACACTCAGGTATATTATCTAAACTCTGGTACAACACTCAGGTATATTATTTAAACTCTGGTACAACACTCAGGTATATTATCTAAACTCTGGTACAGCACTCAGGTATATTATCTAAACTCTGGTACAACACTCAGGTAGATTATCTAAACTCTGGTACATCACTCAGGTAGATTATCTAAACTCTGGTACAACACTCAGGTATATTATCTAAACTCTGGTATATCACTCAGGTAGATTATCTAAACTCTGGTACATAACTCAGGTAATTATCTAAACTCTATAAGTAAAACACTCAGATAGATTATCTCAACCTGGTACTACACTATAGGCTGATATCAAATACAATTCGAACTTGATCGCTACTAATTTTTTTTCTATCTGTTACATTAATGAGAAAATGGTTAAAAACATACCCTTAGAGCGTAACCAATACAAATTCACAGAGTTGCATTATTCCACTCACTCAATAATCATTGTATTTAATTAATGTAAGATATTTCAAACTTTCAATTCTGTCTTTAGATCAAATAATCAAAGCTTGAAATATTAAAGGTTTATACCATCAGGTTGCAAAGATTTATGGATGGGAAAATTTTAGTTTGTGGGAAAGAATCAATTGCTTTAAAACATTGTGTCTAATTTTTCTATTGAATAAGTAACTCTGTCTATACTCTATAGGTACTTTATGTCTAAACATATTGAGAATAGTAATTAGATTTTCTCTGATAGTGTTCCTGTTATACTACAGTGTTCCCAACTATAAAAACTAAATATTTAGGGTACTTTATGTTGTGAATTTGCTCTGATAGTGTTCCTGTTATACTCCAGTGTTCCCAACAATTACAGAACTAAATATTTAGGGTACTTGATGTTGAGAACAGTAAGAGGATTTGCTCTGATAGTGTTCCTGTTATACTCCAGTGTTCCCATCTAGTAGAACTAAATATTTACGGAACAAAAATCAACGATGAAAGCAAGGCTCGGCTAATCATGGGACTCCCAAAACTTAGGTAACAGCCACAGAGTAGAAAAAAAGATGCATAGAAAACGGGTAAACCTGCCATTTTGTTTTCTTCTCTGTGGTAACAGCTGAAAACAAAATGGCCGAATCAGAATGAATTTTTATCTTTGTAGACATTTAACTCGGGCAGACTTTCTTTGTGATGCTCTTGGTTGGATTGACTACTTGGAGGAATTGGAGGTATTAATAACAATTATTCCTTAAAGGATCTAGAAGGGGGGGGGGGGGCTGAAAAATTCATCGACGGACAAAACTCACCCCATAATCCATATGTGCACCTTTTCTTTTGAAAAATTATAGGGATGGGGGGGGGGGAGTTTTTTCGGAGATTTTTATGAGTTAAGGATTTATCTCAGTGGTTTAAATTTCAGGATCCAGTGTTTGATATTAGAGAGTTCATGCCTTCACAGTCCTACTACTTTCATGAAACATGGCAGCTAGGTTACCTTGACTTATCTTCTTTATTTGGATGATTTTTTAAAAGCTTGATAGACAGCATTTTAATAAATTTATTGTTATAATATTTAAAATGCATGTTAGAATCTGTACATGTAATTTCTAGTGACTCTCCGTTTTTGAGTGGCATATCCGATTCACAATGGTTAAAATAAGATACTTTTTCTCTATTTCTTATTTCCCTATAAAAGTGTCTGGGGGAATTATGCTCTAGAGACAATGAAGGAAGGTCAGAAGTTAACACGGTTTGAATCAGAATAATGACGACATTTTCTTCGTTGTGAATCGGACATGTCACTTTGTTTTAATGGTTGACCACTTGAAATACCGTCTGATACAGTTGCTTTAATGAATTATATGATCATATGAACTTCAAACACAAAAAGTATTTATTTTGAAAAAGTCAATTTAATTTAATGTTATCGGAATAAAAAGCATTATTTCAACATACAGTGAATCCCAGATATATAAATACATAGCAAGAGTTTTTTATAATGTCGTATTACATATTTAAGATCAAATGCCGCGGAAAAATGACTTTAATATAGCCCTGAAATATTGATGCAATTGATATATTAATATTAAACTCATTTTTCCGCGGCATAATTGAGCTTATATATGTAAAACGACATTATAATAAAACTTTTGCTCTGTATTCATATGTCTGGGATTCACTTTACTTTAAATTTATAATTTCCATGAACGGAAAAATTGTAATATCTGAAATCATATATTTCATATTTATATTTTCACTACTTTTTACAGGATAATTTTAGGTCTTATTTATTTAGAAATTGTGTCTCGAATGTGTCCTAGGATTGAAAAAATGTTATTCATTCATCACAGAGATACGTGCCCATCCCTACTTCCCATTTCAGGTTTATAATGCCCATCTCTACTCTCTATGAAAAGGTTATAATGCCCCTCCCTATAATCCCTACTCCCTAATTTAGGTTCATTATAACAATTCCTAATTGTAATACCCATACCTACTTAATTCCAAAGCAGGTCTTGACTGTAATTCCCTACTCCCTAATCCAGAGTTATGATACCCACCCCTATTCCCTCTTTCCGGTTATTATTAATACCAATCCCTATTCCCTTTTTCAGGTTCATAATTCCAATCCCTACTATCTATCAAAATTTATAATACCCATCCCTACTCCTTATTCAGGTTTATCCCTACTCCCTATTGTAAGTTCATACTAAATTCCACCATTCATGTATTAACTAAACAAATGATAAAAAATTTCAGGTTCTGCAATGTACTGTACACTGTACAGTACATACAGTACCATAAAAGGTCTATTGTGTCGGGGTTGGTCTCCTACTTTAATCAAATTAAAAATATACTTTTTAAAGATTTAAAACACTTGACGGACCTTCAACTGCATGGAGGTCACTGGACGTCAAGTGAGATGGACAAACTCATTCAAGCTGTTGGAGGTCGTCTTCATAATCTTGGTAAAATAAATGGAAAATAATATGTTTTCTTATCTCAATATTATTTTCTATTTTCAGGATTAATATCTGTGAAAGGTTTAGACATCTTCAGTCTCAAAGCGATATTCTCGGTCTGTGACAATCTTAATGGGATAGTTTTCAACAACTGTGACTTCAGGTTGGATTTTACATCTTTAATGAGAGATGGAAAATTTGGAATTTTAATAAATTTTAAATTTTTTTTTTAGTTCTCAGTTTGGTGGGGTTCATGTTGTAGAGAAGGTTTGTAAACTAAAGGAGCTGGTGCTTACTTCAAATACAAGGAGCATTATATTATAGCATAATATTTTTCTTATTTCATGAATTTTATAGGTTACAAGGGCACCGTTGTGAATATAGGATATACCAATCTAGAAAAAGAAAATGACCTTTAAAGGGACAGACCGGCTATGTAAGGTAGTTAAACTGAGTATGCAGTGTTGTGGACAAATTCATTACGATTCATTTGAGACTTATAAAACTTTTTAAAGATCTGTAAATACTGAGTTTGAGCGCAAAGTCGGCGTTCAAAATCGTACTGTTGGGTGAATACGTTTTCAGAATTGTTTTTTTTAATTATTAAATAACGACGACAATAAATGTAAACAAAATTCTACAATTAGTTGTTTAGGAACAGGTTGAGAAAATAAAAATTATTCTTATTATCGAAAATATGTATTCTTGTTCAATTATTGGTTTCTATTTTCTCATTATTCACAAAGATTTTCTGCAGATTTTCTGAAATTTTTATTGAAAAGACGACTTTTGAAAAATTTGTAGAAATCTGCGAATAAATTCAAAGAAAGTAAGGAATTCAATTTAATGATGAAAACGAAATAATTCAAGCATTGATTTATTGACAAATTTCTTTTGAGAAATAGGTTCCTAAGTTCCTAACCATCTAATTAGTTTAATGTATAATTTTTACTTTAATTTATGTCGTCGCTATTTTATAGTCTAAAAAAACGATTCTGAAAACGTTTCCACCCAAATTCATGATTTTGAACGTCGACTATGCACTCAAACTCAGTAATTTACACCATGGAAAAGTTTTAGATGTCTTAAAAAAATCCTAAAGAATTTGTCCACAACACTGCATACTCAGTTTAACTACCTTACATAGCCGATCTGTCCCTTTCAATATTTGCTAATAAGTTTCGGCCAGAACTTTTTTGTAAATGTTTTTTATATTGATTTTTTCCAAAATTATTTATGCTGACTGGTTCAGGGAGGAATACACCGCTTGGCTTCTCAGAGCAGGGATAAATCTGAAAATAATTCATCTAGGTAAATTTTCATTTGCGAAACTTAAAATGGTGAACACTCCCTTTAAATTTCTAAATTTTGCTTGATCCAGGCTGTTCGACTCATGTCACTGACTCTCTTATTCTCCAGGCTTTAGAGAATGGATGTTTAAAGAATCTTCAGGTGTCTTTAAACTTATTCTTTTAAAGAACTGTTTACTCTCCTCAAACTCTTTTTTATGATCGTCGAGATCTGATGTCGTAGACCTTGATATATTAAACTACGAATTCTGCTAAAGTCAATTAGTCAAAGTTTGAAATATCTAAGCTTTACACCATCAGTTTGCCAAGAGTTTGGGAATACAAATTTAGGGTTGGTTTTAGGAGTTGCAAGTGGAAAGATCTCCAGATCTGAGTTTAGTTACAGTCCATGCTCTGCTCTCTGGGTGTCCAAATCTTAAATCTTTAGGTAAAAAGAAATGAACATAGTTATAGATAATTAAGGTTCGTTATGATGACAATAATTGCATGATTAATGTGGTCCAACGAGGTGTTATATCATGTTTTTAAGTTGTTATTTACACTCTTTACAGTTCTAATGATGAATTCTAAAGATTGCACTGATTTTTGTATTACATTAATTCTAAGTTCAGACATCAGAGAAGCTTAACGTAATTTGATACGTATTTTATAAAAGTTTTATTACGCAACACAAAATATTTATATTTGACTCTGAACGATCAAGTTTTTGTATTCAATTAGATTACGTAAAAAAAATTAACAAATACGCGACGTCCTATATTGACAACTAAAAATCTATCTTTGTAATCTGTGGTTCTATATTTATTCCAGGTGATCTGGGGGCCTGGGGTAGGGTGACCGGCGCTGAGCTTGGAGAAATCAGACAAATTGTGCATGCTCAGAACCTAGATCTAGATCTTAGCAGCCATCAGGTCAAATAACTCAATGTTTCAGCTAGAAAATAAGGATATCTGTGTGGTCCTAGATAAAACAAAGGTTTCAAGGATACTGTTGTTGCCTCTTTTAAATGGATCGGGCTTCGTGAATGGATGTCTTAATTTATTTCTTCAATTTATTCCTAGTATACACATTATACATCCTTTGTGAATATACAGTAATACACTATGCAGTTATATACACTGATTAAGATACAACAGATTCATAACTCTTAAGTGCTCAGTCACACCCATTAAACATTTTGTAAAATGTTTTGGTCGAAAATTTTTTTTATTTTTTCCTTTGATTAGGTTCTCCGGCGGTTCCTTGGACTCCAGCAGGAGGAGAGGCAGAGTATGCTAAATCTTTTGACAGGTATACAAAACAAATGAATATAAAAAAGTATTTTCTTAATCCAATATTTTATATTATATATTTACCTCTCATCATTAATATTAGAAGTATATGTTTTAGTATAGGGTCCGACCCCTTTACTCCTGAAAACTAAAAAAACAAAAAACAATTGTTGGCAAGATCTTCGCTCTTATTTTTTTAATGTTCAACCTTCCTCACACTAGGGACTTGAAATTGTAATTTTTAGTCTTTACAAGAATGTACATGATTTTATCCGAAATCACATTACATTCAAGATTACTTGTAAGAAATTAAATTATTTGATAAAAAAATGGTAAAAACTGAAGTTTGATTAAGGTCCAGTTCTGGAAAGAATTAGAATTGCACAAACAGCTGCTAGAAACGAACAAGAAAACTTTCCCGATGACGAGGAATAATGAAAACGATTCTGATGACGTGGAATAGTGAAAATGATTCTGATGACGAGAAATAGTGAAAATGATTCTGATGACGAGGAATAGTGAAAATGATTCTGATGACGATGAATAGTGAAAACGATTCTGATGACAAGGAATAAGGAATACGTTCCTGGCGACGAGTAATAGTTAAAACGTTCCGGACGACGACGAACCGTAAACACGTTTCTAATGACGAAGAATCATGAAAATGTTCCTGATAATGAGGAACCGTTATTGTTTGTCAACAATAAAACAAGTTCCTGACTATCCTAATATGTCATAGTAAAATGTAAACAAGTGCTATCCAATCTGTTTGCTATAAACCAAACTTAGTATTGAGGTCGGAGATGATGAAAGGCAAGAAGCTATGGAAACTTAATTTCTTGGGCGTATAAAGTGGGGGGGGGGTAGGGGGGATCAGCCCCCCTGGATCAGTGAAATCCAAGGGGTTCGCACTTTTCAGGTCCCAACATTTGCTGAGACCCCACCCACGTTGATAATCATAATAAATAAAATTTAGATATTTGGTTTAAATGTGTTTTTACTTTGATCCAAAATGCTTTTAATTTGATCACTTTAACCAGACAGAAGGAGAAGGATAAATTTATGCGAAATCACTGGTACGACTTTGTGACTTTGTAACTCTTCTAAAGTATTTTATGCACAAGTATATGAAAAGCAAACTTATCTGCGGTAAAGTTAGACAAAAAAAAATCAATAGTTTTTTTGTGACAAGTTGTATAGTTGAAAACATAAGAGTTCAATCTAATGTACTTTTGTTTGACGTGTTGTAATTAACAATTAATAATCAAACAAGTCATTAATTATTTATTTAAGTTAATCTACTTTATTTATATTATTTTGTATTAACAATGTTATATTTTTTTGTTGCATTTATTTATTTATTATTTTAACATTTATTTTACTTAAATAAAGATTCGCTTAGAAATGTTTTTGATGTATAAACTTATAAAATTAAATGATTTGAAAGATTTGCGTATTCTCTAAAAATCTACAGAAAATAATTTCTCCATGATTAAGTTCAGTTTGCAACTCATGATATTAAGACTTTCCTGACAAAATGCATTCTCTTCTGGGTATATTCCTAGATCCAAAAATCGTTCACTAGGACAGACCCCTCTTCTGATTCTAAAGAAAATATTTTTTCTAATACACTTGCAGATTTACTTTTAAGTAAAGTTTTCCTTATGATAATGTTATCCGAGGAATAATAATCCTCTGACTCATGGAGTATGGAAGGGATTGAAGCTTGAATAGAAAATTACAGATTCAACCGAATCTAAACTAATATTCCATCAAAGATTGGGAATATTTGGGGCCCTGGAATTTCTTTACTAAAAAAAATCATTTTTACATCTTCATATTGTAGGGAGAAAATTAGACCAATGAATATTCCTAAAAAAGTAACATTTTAAAAAAGATATTCCCGGGCCTGAGAATGACCAATGTGTTATGTTAAACATTAGTGAGTGTGTATTACCAACAATGGCGGAGATACAGCTGGTCAATAATTGGTGTTATTGTGGGGTTACATCAGTCCTGTGTAATCTGATTGCAGATTATTATTGTATATATCGTATATATGTAGTGAGGGAGATATGATGAGCTGGATACATTCCTGAACTACAGGGTGTCCCACATTTCTGAACTTTGCAACTGTGATATTTTTTGGTGTAGGGAGGAAGGGAGGGCTTAGATATATATATATATCTATTTAAGATGTATCTTTAATGAGGTGCGGCGCAAATGCAAAATATTATAATGAAATCCTAAAATTGTAAAGTTTTTTTTTCACGAAATCATGTTCATTTATCCTTTTCCCTGCAAGAAATAAATAGAATTTCATAAAAAAATTACATGTTTCCCTTTACATGCTGTTTTTAAGATAATTGTTGGGTATAATTTGATATAATATATACTTTTTGAAACAAATTGTTGGATATAATTTAATATAATTTAATACAATATATATGCAAATATTAAAACGTTTTAATTTTGTTTGGAAAATATCATCCTTACACTTTTTTTAATAAATTGCAATAAAACTGCAATCTGCAAAATTTTGTAATTGGCGTTTAGTAATTTAAGTCTCACAATCACAAATTAAAAAAATCCTGAGCGACATTTCATTATATAAAGAATGAGCAAAATAGTTCTTATAACAATACACCAGTTTTCTGATGACAATATAATGATTTCCTAATGTACGCTTTTTGAACGCTCCTGCACCTGCACCCCCCCCCTCTCCTTTCAATTTTTTGTACATACATCTCGTATGTTTTCCATGGATTAGTTGGACATGTGGCTGCAGCGCCCGGCCACCTAGCCTGCCCTAGCCGCAGCGCTCAGCTTCCTAGTCTGTCCTAGACGCAGTGCTCGGCCCAGAACTTTTCTTAACCTAACCTACCCCTGACATAAGTTGTAACTGGTAGGATTGGGAGGGGGGAAAGGGTGGTCCAAAAAGCGTTCTCTAGGATAGACCCGACAATGTTTTATTTCTATTATAGTCCTATCTCCTGCTATGAGGCTGATCTTGATGCAGAATGTGTTTAATGAGTATGGTTGATAAATGCTAATGAATTACCCATGAAAACTTGAATAAGTAAGTATGGGAGAATCCCCTGAAAAAGCAAACAATAATCATAATACATTAACTCTAATGTTATATAATGGTTTTACGTTTATTATCTATAACGTAAGATCGATGGATAGATGTAATATATAATATGGAGACTTTATTGATATGAAATGTAAATGCAAAGAATATATACGACATATATAGTATTTTTTTTGTATTTTTCCACTTTTGAACAATATTATGAAACTATTATTAATGCAACCCTATACATGCAATGCTTAGATTGCAGGATTGCTATTAAGTAAAATGGGTCTGCATGCAATGCACAATTGCTTTGTTCATTGCTAAGTAAAGTAAAACCTGAGTCAAACATTCGTATTTCTGTTCCACTGTTTTATATGTCGTACTGTAGACTAAGATTTAAATCAATTGGCTGTTTAAAACTTTAAAAAAGGCTTTAACCTTTTTAAAGGGGAATAAATATCACAGAGGCGTGTTGGGTTCCCCCCCCCCCTCTCGACCCCTGAAAAATTTAAGAATTCGCTATTGTATAATATCTGTCTATGCTGTAGTGTATATTAAAGTATCTGTGTATTATTATAAATTTATGTGTTACATTTGTCAGTGTATCCGCTTTAAAGGGGGCGGGACCCTCCGCCCCCCTCCCGGGGGAGGAGCCCCAGGGGGACGGGGTTGAATACCGGGGGCGGGGGGTGGTGTCCCAACGGGGTGTGGCAAATTCTCTTCTTCATTCTCAAATGCCGCAACTAATTCCCGAGCGGAGGATCATTGTAAACTTTACTGGGTAAAAAATACCAAGCTCCTTCCGTATCATTTAACTTACAGATTCTATAGTTATAAATTCAATATTCAAAACTACCCTTCCCACTTTTCTATTCTTACCCCCCTCCCCCCTCCCCTATCTCTTTCATATCATATACTTCAAGCAGAAAATTAAACATAAAAATGCCGTACACTGTACATAATGTTAACTGTACGCAGTTATATAAAATGGTACCGGGCCGACCTGAAAGTGTCGCCTCGCGTTGGAATACATTTAGTAGCCCTTGTAAAGAACATTTCAAAGCTACATGGCGCATCAATTTAATAGGAGAATATAAGAGATTTAAACGTGAATATTTTAATTTCTAGTGACGCTGTACATGTACTACAAAACTAGAATATATATTTTTGACTAAAAAACAATCATAACCGAACGTACTTGCCTTGGTTAGTCAAAATCCCTTTGAACACTTCACCCTGGACTAACCAGGACAAGAAGCGCTCTGTTACTTCTATTTGAATTCGTTTTTGTCTTTAAACTTACACTTCGGGACTGTCTTTACTCTTTATAGAGACTTTTTCAATTAAAACACAAATGCCGACAAAAAAAGTACTAAAGAGAAAAGTCGAATAAGTTATTATTATATTTTGATTTTGATATTTTGATATTTTGATATTTTGATTTTTTGATATTTTGATTAAAATACCATGTAAAATGCATGATTTTCAATTCTGAAGAAAAGAAGAAAAGATAGTTCTTGATTGTCTTTCATTTATTTAGAAAATATAACCCTGCATCATATGTAGTCTTATGACCTGGAAAGTATTATATAAAATATCTGAAAATATAAATTTTATCTATATAATTAAACAAGAATTCGTATTTATGTCATCGATAACCGGTCAAACGGCCGGCTGGACCGATTGGGCTGAAAAAAGTTCAAAATCTAATTTTTTTCAAATTTTTTTTTGCGCGGGCAACGCCGGGCCCTCCAGCTAGTGTAATATAAAATTGTAAGAATGCGTGGATATATAGCATATAGAGGGGTGGGGGAGGCTACATTAAGTTAAAAATCAAAATGATGTTCAACCATGTTTTATATTGTTAGTGTGAATTGGAAGGATTGGTTCAGGTGGGGTTCGAGGTAGCAGCAAGTATTTGTACAACATGAATTCCCCCTCCTCCCCCCCTCCTTCTACCCCCCTGTACCCCTAAACATCAAAATACCACCAACTAAATTCCGTTTAAAGACAGGAATCTACCCAGATAATGGATGAATAGATTTGGTTAAAGTAGAATAGGACAGAATAGAGTAGAATAGAATAGAATAGAATAGAATGAAAGAATCAAATACACAAAGTAAACCAAAACCTACAGTGTACACAGCCGACATATTTTACTACATATAATGAACATTTTAAAAATGTTACAAAATCGAAGAAAAGCTGCAAATATTGGTTTAAGGTTTAAAACCTTGAGTTTTAGTAGAAATATTTGCAGGTTACTTGAACAAGCAACATTAAGTATTAAGATTTTCTACATATCTCTCTTAATTATAGCGGATAGATGTACAATATGCTCTTATTACTCTAGAGGTATTCAAATCTGTCACTAGGTTAGCCTAAGAAGATGTAATTAAACGTAAATCAGGCTTAATTTTTTTACTAAAAAGTTCGAAAGGGGGGGGGCTTTGCTAACTGTTGATATGTTCTTTCCATGAATAGATTTATTTTACTAATTAAAAATCCGAAAATTCTAAGTTAACATGTAATTATAAAAGAACTAAATGTTTAAAATAGTGTAGATCCAGGGAAACCTAATTTAACAAGTTAAAAATAAGAAAACTCTGGTGTACACATTTAGAAAGTGAAAACTCTAGGTTTACAAGTTTAGAAACAGAAAACTTTAGGTTTACAACTTTAGAAATAGAAAACTCTAGGTTTACACGTTTAAAAAGTGAAAACTCTAAGTGTACAAGTTAAGAAACAGAAAAATTTCTAGGTTTGCAAGTTTAGAAATAGAAAACAAACCCTAGGTTTTCAAGTTTAGAAACAGAAAACACTAGGTTTGCAAGTTTAAAAACAGATAGCTCTAGGGTTTCAAGTTTAGAAACAGAAAACTCTAGGTTTACAAGCTTAAAAACAGAAAACTCTAGGCTTGCAAGCTTAAAAACAGAAAAGTCTAGGTTTGCAAGTTTAGAAACAGAAAACTCTAGGCTTACACGTTAAGAAAAGAAAACTCTAGGTTTACAATCTTAAAAACAGAAAACTCTAGGTTTACAAGTTTAGAACCGGAAAACTCTAGGTTTACAAGATTAGAAACGAAAACTTTGGGTTTACAAGTTTAGAAACAGAAAACTGTAGGTTTACAACTTTAGAAACAGAAAACTCTAGGTTTACAACTTTAGAAACAGAAAAATAAAGGTTACCAAGTTTGCGATTTAAAGTTTGAAAATATTTCTGAGAATGACAGTTTTCTCAAGTTTGAATTCAAACCCTAGAACTGATTGGATTCTCTCCAAACATTCTCCTAGAAAACTTTATTCATGAATCCATTCAAACATTTTCATCATCGTTCTTCTACCTTTCTTCCTCATTCACTCTAATACCTTTCATTCACTCTAATACCTTTCATCCACTCTTCTACCCTTTTACCTCATTCACTCTTACACCTTTCTACCTCATTCACTCTTCTACCTTTCTACCTCATTCTTTACCTTTCTACCTTATTCACTCTTATAGCTTTCTACCTCATTAACTTTTTTACCTTTCTACTTCATTCACTCTTCTATCTATTTACCTCCTAATCTTTCTATCTCTTTACCTTTCATTGACTCTTATACCTTTCTACCTCTGTCATCTCAACCTCTTTACCTTTCATTGACTCTTATACCTTTCTACCTCTGTCATCTCAACCTCTTTACCTTTCATTGACTCTTATACCTTTCTACCTCTGTCATCTCAACCTCTTTCCCTTTCTACCTCTGTCATCTCAACCTCTTTACCTTCCATTGATTCTCTCAGCATAATTTCTTGTTTCTTTCAAATAAAAATCCCTTTAAGCAGTGTTTAATTGTAAGAAGAAATAAAAGATGTTGATGTCGGTGTGATGTCAAGTGACCCTCCATTCGAATGAAACTTTATACCTATTCTTCCTTTCCTTCTTGATTTGTAGATCGTAACTATTCCTGATGGAATTAAGTCTTTGCCACAAACTCAAGTTTTCTAATCACGATATCTTTTCAACCACCTATTTGAAATACCTAAGGTCTACGATATTAGGTTGCAAAGATATATGATTAGAAAATTGTGACAAATCCTCAATTCCTTAACGCTTTGAATGAAATACGAATTGTTAAATTATTTTATTTATTATTATTCATAAACTAAAATGAACAAAAACCAGACAAAGCTCGACATTTCTTTAAACTCCTTGGTTAAATCTGCTACAAGAGAACTGGTACAGGTCGTCTTAGTTGATCTAGGTGGGGTAGAGAGAACGGGACGGAGTAGGGGGAGGATAGGGACGGGACTAGAGACTGGGATGAGTTTGAGCTCATTGATTTAGAAACTGAGTTTGTGTAAAGGGAATTGTAGAAGGAGCTAAGACTAGCTGATGAGAGAGGGGGAGGAGAAGAACCAACAGGGTTTGGACATTCTTTGGCAGGTTCAGGAGAAGGGGTTGGTAACCCTACGGAGCTGGAGAACTGTTCCATCCCGTTCTTTGGTAGATTTTCAAAATATGAGAGTTTGTGGTCATAACTTAGCCCGGAGAGTTTGTATAGATGAGCTGCAGCCTCGTAGGATGGGTTCGGAGTAAACCAAGGATACGAAGGCAGAGATAAGCTTGGACCCGGAGCAGGGTATCCGAATAGACGAGATCTTTCGTTCTCCGCCATCTCCATCTGTTGTGAAGAGGGCATAAGACCGGAGTTAAGTGAATTGAATGGATCTAAGCCCTGGGGTGAGTAGTAGGGCAGAGGATAGGGATATCCTGATCTTTGAATACATTTAGGTTTACGTCTTGGTCTGTATTTATACTCTGGATGGTCATTCATGTGTTTAGCTCGGATTCTTTTAGCTTCGTCAATAAACGGACGTTTTTGCTCCTCTGTTAACACTTTCCACTCAGATCCGAGTCTTTTCGAAATCTCTGAGTTATGCATTTTTGGATTCTCCTGCGCTATCTTTCTTCTCTGCATTCTAGACCAAACCATAAAGGCGTTCATCGGACGTTTTATGTGATCATCTGATTTTCTCTGAGGTCCTCCTCCTCCGGTCGGATTCATCCCAAGATTAATCGGAAACATGATACGGATGAGCGTGAGATTGAGACTGAAGACCTATCTCTGGGTGTTTATTGAAGCTACTGTTACTAAAGATACCCGGAGCGGGGAGATACCATTGGAGGATCCTGGCTCCGCTTCTCCCGTCCTATTGGTTCAATTCTGTTTGTCTAAAGGAACCCCATTAAGTGAGTGACAGTGAGCATTGTGTTGGAGTCCGGCATTTTCATTCTCTTCATTCTTCCTTCTCATCCATTCTTCTCATTCTTGTATTGTTATATCAAGAAAAGGATTTAGAATGAACAGAAAGAATCATCATGAATTCAATATTAATAAGAGTACACAGTAAATATGCATTGTAAATTCGCTANCAGTAAACTACTTCTTTTAAACAATTTTTACCCCAAAAAGGAAAGTAATAAAGCCACAATTTCGATTTTATGACAAATCATCATCTTAACAAAAAACCGGGATTTTTAAGAAAGCCGGGAAATCTGTTTTTCACATTAGTATAATGAGAAAAAACGTCTAGATACAGTTTTAAAAACAGGATAGTGAGGGTTTATTTTTTGCTGCAAAATCAATTAAAAATTAGAAAAAGCGCGACAAGGAAAAGTTACTCAAGTAAAGGTCGACTAGTATTTATTTCTTATTTGGTATTTTTATATATCTTACACTCATTAAAACATTTATATTTAAAGTGATGAGGTTCATGCAAATATTATTGAAGAAAAGGAATGTTGAGAATATCATGTAAATATCAGAGCAAGGTTGGGTTCAATATCAGGGTAGGAAGAAAGGGTAGGTTGGGTTTGAATACCAGAGTGAGAAGGTAGGGAGGGTTGGGTTGCATATCAGAGTAGGAAGGTAGGGAAGGTTGGGTTAAATATCAGGGTAGGAAGGTAGGGAAGGTTGGGTTGAATATCAGAGTAGAAAGGTAGGGAAGGTTGGGTTGAATATCAGAGTAGGAAGGTAGGGAAGGTTGGGTTGAATATCAGGGTAGGAAGGTAGGGAAGGTTGGGTTTGAATACCAGAGTGAGAAGGTAGGGAGGGTTGGGTTGCATATCAGAGCAGGAAGGAAGGGAAGGTTGGGTTTGAATATCAGAGTAGAAAGGTAGGTAAGGTTGGGTTTGAATATCAGAGTGACTAGGTAGGGAAGGTTGGGTTGAATATCAAAGCAGGAAGGTAGGGAAGGTTGGGTTTGAATACCAGAGTAGAAAGGTAGGGAAGGTTGGGTTTGAATATCAGAGTGACAAGGTAGGGAAGGTTGGGTTGAATATCAGAGTAGGAAGGTAGGGAAGGTTGGGTTGAATATCAGTAGGAAGGTAGGGAAGGTTGGGTTGAATATCAGAGTAGGAAGGTAGGGAAGGTTGGGTTCAATATCAGGGTAGGAAGAAAGGGTAGGTTGGGTTTGAATATCAGAGTTAGAAGCTAGGGAGGGTTGGGTTAAATATTAGAGTAGGAAGGTAGGGAAGGTTGGGTTGAATATCAGGGTAGGAAGGAAAGGTTAGGTTGGGTTGTATATCAGGGTAGGAAGGAAAGGTTGGGTTGGGTTGTATATCAGGGTAGGAAGGAAAGGTTAGATTGGGTTGTATATCAGGGTAGGAAGGAAAGGTTAGGTTGGGTTGTATATCAGAGTTGGAAGGAAAGGTTGGGTTGGGTTGTATATCAGGGTAGGAAGGAAAGGTTGGGTTGGTTAGTATATCAGGGTAGGAAGGAAAGGTTGGGTTGGGTTGTATATTAGGGTAGAAAGAATGGTTAGGTTGGGTTGCATATAAGGTATGAAGAAAGGTTAGGTTGGGTTGCATATAAAGGTAGGAAGAAAGGTTAGGTTGGGTTGCATATCAGGGTAGGAAGAAAGGTTAGGTTTGGTTTCATATAAAGGAATGAAGAAAGGTTAGGTTGGGTTGTATATCAGGGTAGGAAGAAATGTTAGGTTGGGTTGCATATAAGGTATGAAGAAAGGTTAGGTTGGGTTGCATATAAAGGTATAAAGAAAGTTTAAGTTGGGTTGCATATAAAGATATGAAGAAAGGTTAGGTCTGGTTTCATATAAAGGTATGAAGAAAGGTTAGGTTGGGTTGCATATCAGGGTAGGGTGGAGAAAAGAAGAGAACCTAATCCGCGACTAAAAAGCTAGAACTAAAATCTTTTATTTTCTACGCAGCAGACTGGGAATAAGATTATTTTAAAGATTTTTAAGATATTTTTCTCCCACGTAACATTGAAATAAAAATGTAAATTAAAAGGAGATATCTAGTAATCATAATATGCAAATGATAGGAATTCGTCGCGTTTGATATTTTTCCAGGACTTTTGGTACTTTAAGCTATGAAATATGTATTCAGACAGGTAATTTGGTTGTAGCTTGAAAAGATATAGAAATTAGAAAATTTAAGTTTGTGGCAAGTTTTCACTGTTTAGGTTCTATATTTTATATATTCTATGTATGAAAAATATCTTTTCAAATAATAGTATTGACTGGTTTGTTATTACTCCGTGTGCCTGGTTTACCCTAGCTCCCAGTCTACGGCTGCTACTAGATAATGCTTGGATTGTATTGAACCTGACTCTTGAATAACATGAAGAATGTTAAAACAGGATTAAATTCATCTTTAACATTCCTCCAGACCTCGTCAGATCTCGTCAGATCTTACATTTTTGCAATATTTATCTTTAATATCAAGATATATACTTGATACTCCTTACCTCAATCCTTCATCCGCACACACAGTGTGTTCCACAGCTTTTTAACATTTAAAAATAAGCATTTCTCATTTTAAAGATAAAAAACTTTTACATCTTCAAGGGAATCCCAATTGCAATTGGGCCATTTTTATATTTGAATTTAAATGTATATGTTTAAAATTGGTTGTTTTTAAGAAACCAATGCAAATATCTTTTTGCGAATAAATTTGAATGAATTTGTTGAAATCAAGTCATTTATAAAAAAATAATACAGTCTCCGTTTAAACTCGGAAAGATCCTTTACTTTATTCCTATACAAGCACTGAAGAGTACATACCGCCCCCCTCCCCTCCCCTTTAGGCCCCCCCCCTGTCTTGCAGCATTATGGACTCTTTCTCATCTGACAATATCCATTTAGTAATGATTTATGAATTCATCTCAATATCTTCTCTCGTTCTTCTCTCCAGCATCCACAGTTTAACCTACTCAAACTTAACTTAAATACAGTATTGAATCAAGAGATGTTTTACTCAATTTAAATAAAGTTTATTAAGTTTAAGTAAAATTTTACTCAGTTAAGTAATTTTTCACTCAATTTAAGTACATTTTTACTTAGTATAGATACAGTTTTAATAAGTTTAAACACAGTTTTTTTATTTTAAGTTCAGTTTTACTCAGTTTAAGTACAGTTTTCTCACTTTAAGTACAGTTTTCTCATTTTAAGTACAATTTTACTCAGTTAAGATACAGTTTTATCTAATTTAAGTACAGACTTAATAAGTTTAAATACAGTTTTAATAAGGTTAAATACATTTTTATTATATGAAATAAAGTTTACTCAGTTTAAGTGCGGTTTTATTCATTTGAAGCACAGCTTACTTAAAAAAGTGAACTACATGTTTTGACATTTTGTGCTGCAGTTTTTCAAAAGTATCTTTGAAAGAATTTTACTCATTTTCATTTTATTTTGATTTGTTGAACTTAAGTACGGAAAATAAATAAAATTTAAATTCTAGTCTCCTGGTTCCACTAGATTTCTATTCTTCTTTTCACTCATATTTCTTTATAGCAGACAATCAGTCTTAAAAGCCTCTACAATGATTTCTCCGAGGGTATTAATAAACTGGATCGAATACTATTCTATCAATAATATAAATTCTTCTTGTTTATTTTTCTAAAAAATACACAAAATATCTCATTTTTGGAATTATGTAGACAACTAAGTCTACCTTACAAACTTTTCTAAACTTAGATTATTTGATTTAACAGAATTTATAGTCTGAAATATCTAAAATCTAAGACATCGTGTTGCAAAGATAGTGGAATTAGAAAATAAGAGTTTGTGGCACAAACTCCATTCCTTTCATATTAAGAAATCATAATTTTTCAAAATAATTGCCTTCAAAGAAATCAACTGAAAGTTTAACTAAAGTTTGCTAAAATTACCGGGAATTCGATTGTTACGGAAACCCAGTTTGATTATTTTGACGACATTACTGGTACGATTTTGTCACTTAATAGCTCCTCTAGTTTTGATTTTATGCACGAGTATGAGAAAAATTCAAAACATTTTTGTTCTTCTCAATAACTTTTCAGTAAAAGGAATTATAATTGGAAACCTATTGTAAAGAGTTCGAGCTTACGTCTTATTTACTTTAGTATCACGTGCCACGTGGGCTTTAGAATTTTCAGAAGTTTCTTTTTCATATCAGTTAAATATTGGGATCCAAAAACTATTGATTTTGTTTTGTATTTTTGTATTTGCTTTTTTAAAGATTTGGAAATATTTATAATCATGGAATGCTTTAAATGAAGCACTAACGGTACTTTTATGAATATATCTTTCATAGAAACATTATAGTTTTCATACTTTCTCATCTATATATAAATTTGGCTTGTCTGTCTGTCTGTCTGTTTGTCTGTTTGTTTGTTTGTATCCAATAAACGTCAAAACGGCTGAACCGATCGGGCCAAAATTTTTTGTGGTACCTCACGGAGCCCCAGGGAAGGTTTATGAATGATCAAAATTTCAAATATTTGTCTCCATCAAAATTCGATCTTCATTAAATTTTTGAAAATTTTGAAAATCCACGAAATTTTTTGTGAAAATCCGCGAATTATTTTTGTTTTGTTTTACGATGTACACAAAGAGAACATGTTCACAATTAATTTAGAAGATGGGCGCGAAGCGCCCTCTAAGGCTAGTTAAAATAAAGATTATTTGAAACCTTGGATGTTTTCAAAGACATTTTTAAAGCCATTCTTTTTTTATTCTTTCTACAATTTCAATCTACATTCGTACAAACCCCTAAAATAATAATTTTGACCAATGGGAAATCCATGATCATTCGTACTCTGTTTATGAAAACAATTGTATCTAAATGGAAAACGTGAAACTCTAACGAGAAGAATTACAAGTTTATTATTCCATTTTATGGTTTGCTCCGGGCACATCAGGATCCTAGGATTTCTCCGGGTGTATGTGAGAACTGGAGAGTGTTCGTGAGACTGGAGATTGATAAACCTGATATGCAAAAGTGAGATTGAAAACATTTAAATCCTCTCCCTGGGTATTCAAGAGAATTTAACACGATGGAGTTTCAGAATAGAAATTCTCATACACGTTGATCCGAACAGTAAACAATGACCGTTCAAATATATTCAATCAATGGTGTCCAAAAAATAATAAACTTATTTTTTCATCATTAAATTATCTACAACTTTGATGTCGTCGCTTATTTCGCACACACAAACAAACATACGAACAAACACCAAAACACCAAAACAAACATTCGAACAGAAAATTCGACTTTATAAAAATAATTAATTTACTGTTCCAAAGGTTTCTCCAGATTGTTTACATTTTGTATCTTTTTAAACTCTGCATACAATATTTCTGAGACACCTTTCATTCAATACATTCTATTCAACCTTATATACTTTACAATTATTATCAATCAAACCTTCATTGTAAATCTCGCAATTCTTTGAGAAAATTCAGCTGAATTCTTTTCTATGATTGTTGAATAAAGGTTGATATTGTTAGGGTTGACGTTGAGTAAGAAAGGTTTGAATAGGTCTAGAGGATCCTAGGATTCAGGTGAGAGACTCCACTACACTTTTTGTGCCTTTATGTTAAATCTTTGTAAAGAAAACTGGCCTAGGCTCTTATTGGACAAAGAGTTGGGTTGGATTGATAGGAGAAGGAGGAGGAGAAAATGGGAAAGAAAGAAATACACGTTGTGAAATAAAAAAGTTAGAAATATTAGGACAAGACGATGAAAGTGTCAGAAAAAGAATTATTTAAAAAATCAAAAAAGAAGAAAAAATACAAGATTGAAAAGTCTAAATATAAATTATATTCAATTGAACATTTCTCTTTGTATATTTTGTAAAACAAAAAGTTTATGGATTTTATAATGAAATTTCGTGGTTTTTCAAAATTTAATGAAAATCAAATTTTATTCAAAAAAATTCGATCATTCATAACCCTTCCCTGGGGTCATGTGAGGTCCCACACCAAATTTGGACCCGATCGGTTTAGCCGTTTTCAAGTTTATTGGATACAAACGGACAGACAGAGACCTGCAAAGTATATAGATAGAAGTTGAGGGTTGAACTCGAAAATGATATAAAAGACATCTTCTGAAGACATCTTCCCCTGAAATATGTAAAGAGAAAAGGGGAAGTAAAAAGGGAAAAATGTTAAAACTTTATTGTTTTAAAATAAAAGTGAATAATTAAAAAGGAAAAATGGAAAAAGAGAAGATGAGAAGAAAAAATAAGGGAAACGAAGGATAAAAAAGTTAACGTAAATAATACGAGAATACAAATAGAATATCGATATGAAGAAAGTTAACGTAAATAATACGAGAATGTAAATTTTCGACAGTCGAGAAAGCAGAGAAGAATTGATAATAAAAACAAATTAGGATTTAGCTCTAGGTCTGTGAAAGCTGTGAAAGATAGGTAAAACAATGAGGAAAACAGGTTTAAGGAAACCACAATATAATCATAGTTTGTTTGTTATGGTTGCTAGTGAACAGAACTGTAAAAATACAAAAATCCAGAGTTTATGAAAATGATTCTCTAAAAAATTGTCCTGATTTTAAAAATACAAAAAAGATGTATGAAAAATGAGAGTCATAAAAAGTGATTTAAAAAAGAAAGAAGAAACATAGAAAGAGAGAAAAATGTAATACAAAAATGTAACGAAAATGTATGCTGAAATGAAAAAAACCATTGTAAACGGAATATAACATGAAAGGATAAATGAAAGGAACCATGAAATGGTGAATGAAAAGAAAAGAATGAAATTAGAATGAAAGTAGAATACAAGGAAACAACGAAAGTAGAATAAAAGTAAAGGAGGGAAGTAGAATGAAAGGAAAAGATAAAAGTAGAATGAAAGGAAAGAATGATAATAGAATAAAAGGAAAGGATTAAAGTAGAATGAAGGGAAAGGATTTAAGTATAGAATGAAAAGAAATAATGAAATTAGAATGAAATAAGGTATAAAGATTATAGACTGGTATAGGATGGTAAGCAGAGGGGAAACTAAATTAATATTCAGATCATACCCTTCCACTTGACACACACTATTCAAGGTTTGGCAAATCAAATCCGATTGAAATTGATTAATTAAGGTTTGAATTGTGGGTAAACACAACGATTAATGAGGGTTGGGTTTCTCCCCAGTGTAAACCTTATCCCGGAGATGGGTTTGGTTCTATCATCAGTCTGAACACTCTCCCGGAGAAAATGATTTCTTTCTCGTGTCACTACACAGTGGGCAGAAACAAAGGTTTGAATTGAACCCTGTTTAAATACTAAATCTGAAAAGCAAACACTGCAGCTGAGAGAAGTGTGAGCAGAGTGTAAAGTACTGGAATGAAAGTACTAGGATACAAGGAGTAGGGTAGGATACAGGGAGTATACTATGATACAGGGAGTATACTAGGATACAGGGAGTATACTAGGACACAGGGAGTATACTAGGATACAGGGAGTATATTAGGATGCAGGGAGTATACTAGGATAAAGGAAGCATACTAGGATACAGGGAGTATACGAGGATACAAGGAGTATACTAGGATACAGGGATTTTACTAGGATACAGGGAGTATACTAGGCTACGGGGAGTATACTAGGATACAAGGAGTATAATAGGATACAGGGAGTATACGAGGATACAAGGAGTATACTAGGATACAGGGAGTATACTAGGCTATAGGGAGTATACTAGGATACTGGGAGTATACTAGGCTATAGGGAGTATACTAGGATACAGGGAGTATACTAGGATACCAGGAGTATACTAGGATACATGGTACTAGGATAGAGAGAGTATACTAGGATACAGGGAGTATACTAGGACACAGGGAGTATACTAGGATGCAGGGAGTATACTAGGATAAAGGAAGCATACTAGGATACAGGGAGTATACGAGGATACAAGGAGTATACTAGGATACAGGGATTTTACTAGGATACAGGGAGTATACTAGGCTACGGGGAGTATACTAGGATACAAGGAGTATAATAGGATACAGGGAGTATACGAGGATACAAGGAGTATACTAGGATACAGGGAGTATACTAGGCTATAGGGAGTATACTAGGATACTGGGAGTATACTAGGCTATAGGGAGTATACTAGGATACAGGGAGTATACTAGGATACCAGGAGTATACTAGGATACATGGTACTAGGATAGAGAGAGTATACTAGGATACAGGGAGTATACTAGGACACAGGGAGTATACTAGGATGCAGGGAGTATACTAGGATACAGGGATTTTATTAGGATACAGGGAGTATACTAGGCTACGGGGAGTATACTGGGATACAAGGAGTATACTAGGATACAGGGAGTATACGAGGATACAAGGAGTATACTTGGATACTGGGAGTATACTAGAATACAGGGAGTATACTAGGATACTGGGAGTATACAAGGCTATAGGGAGTATACTAGGATACAGGGAGTATACTAGGATACCAGGAGTATACTAGGATACAGGGTACTAGGAGAGAGAGAGTATACTAGGATACAGGGAGTACACTAGGATGCAAGGAATATACTAGAATACAGGGAGTCTACTAGGATACAGGGAGTATACTAGGATACAAGGAATATACTAGGATACAGGGAGTATACTAGGATACAAGGAGTATACTAGGATACAAGGAGTATACTAGGATACAAGGAATATACTAGGATACAGGGAGTATACTAGGATACAAGGAGTATACTAGGATACAGGGAGTCTACTAGGATACAGGGAGTATACTAGGATAGAGAGAGTATACTAGGATACAAGGAATATACTAGGATACAGAGAGTATACAAGGATACAATACTAGGATACAGGCAGTATACTAGGATACAAAAGAAGTAATCCTTGATACATGGAATTCTGTAATTGAAATAAATATTTTCGCCATCGAATCACGCAACCTCGATGTGGAAACTCTTAATACGGAGTTTTTAGTTCAATTTTCTTCTGTGTTTATTAAAAGAAAAGGATTTGAGTCTTTGCAGCAAACTCAAATTTGCCATTCCCAATATCTATCGAATCTGATGGTGTACATCTTAAATATTTCAAACTTATATTATAAGCTCTAGCAGAATGAATAGTTTGAAATATCAAAGGTCTACAACATTTGGTTGCAAAGATATAGAAGCTAGAAAATAGAGTTTGTGGCAAAGACTCAATTCCTTTCTACGTAATTTCTAGTTTAAAATGTTGAACAATTTACAGATAAATTGGAGGGCGGGGTAAAAGTTTGCATAAGTATCTATGGTTTGTTAACACCCTATCTAAGCATGTTGAAATTTTATAGTGTCAATATTTAAATTTTCCGAGTTTGATATTTAACCGTTATACTTACATCATGTCAGAAAATATTTCAAGAGCGCCCGTTTAAAAAATTATGTTATTACCAATAAAGTTTTTAACATAACTAGGACCTGAGGTCGAATTTAAACCGACGCGATTCAAACATGGCTGGTTCAGCAGGAACAGTTTTGAGATTTGAGCCGGTGTGCAGTTCAGTGTTAAAATCGGCCTCAGATTTAATAAGTAGTGAGACATATATAGTTATTATTATTATTATTGAAGACGGGAGAAGAAGGGAGAAGACGGGAGAAGAAGGGAGAAGACGGTTGAGAATACCAGAAATAGGCGATTTTTTAGCATGGCATCAAATTGGGTTCTATTTAAGAAATAATTTGAAATATAAACATTAAAGTAATTTAATTAATTATTCATTATTATAATTTCTAAGTATTTGTCTGTTCTCTCTGTCATATAGCTTAAAATAGAAAGTTGTTGAAAGTAGACAGCTAAGAGAGGTTTCAAACATTCTCCATAGGTTTACGCCAAACGAAAGCATCCAAGACAAAATGATACTGAAACGACCCCTTCTAAAATTTAAAACTACATGCTAGAACACTTTTCCGAGTAGTATTAAAATATTATTGAGGCTTAAAAACGCTAACCCCGGTTTTTTGGGTCACCCTGTATGTATAATTAGAGTTTTCTTTGTTTTCTTAAATTTTTAATAAAGCAACAGTTGAATTGAACCAAGATATTGTGATGCATTTTTATATTTTCAAATAGTAAATCCAAAAAAATTCAAAAAAATGGTCTAAATAAAAAGTTCACGAAGTTTCTTAAAATTTCTTTTTTTCCTTATGTGCTATGTACGTTATATGTTAAAATATTCAGTAGTAGAATTAACATGAAAACTTATCTAATTAAATACAACAAATACATTGATTATATGTTTTCTTTACAAACCCTTATTATCGTAGATTATAATAAACATATCAATTAGAGTGTTCAATACATGTCGGTTTATTTATTTTTATATTTTATCATAGATAGTTAAATATGTTTGCCCAGCCATCAAATTATAATTGTAAATTTTTATTTTTTATTTCTTTAATCAAAGAATGAAGCGATGGACATTTTTAGTATAAATTGATTTAAAATAGTCTACTTATAATATATATTTTTTAATTTATATTATCTTTCCAATTCCTGTCACAATACCACAATACCCGTCCCTGTCCCCATCTCTAGTCATTGTTCCCATTTTCCTGTCCTTTTCCTGCACCATTTAAATGTCCTTTTTTATGTCTCTATCCATCTCTTTGACCCTGTTCGTGTACCTGTACCCCACCTTTACCATGTCCCTGTCCTTGACCTTGTCCCTTTTCCAGTCCATGTCCCTGTCCTCATCTCTAGTCATTGTTCCTGCCCATTTTCCTGGATCCTTTTCCTGCCCTAGTTCAATGTCCTTTTTCAATGTCCATCTCGTTGACCCTATTCGTGTACCTGCACCCCCTTTACTATGTCCCTGTCTTTGACCTTGTCCCTGTTCCAGTCCATGTTCTCCACCTTGATCCTGTTTATGTCCATGTCTTGCACCTTGACTCTTTTACTACCCCTGTCCTCCACCTTGACCCTGTTCCTGTCCCTGTCCTCCACCTTGACCCTATTCCTGTCCCTATCCTCCACCTTGACCCTGTCCCTGTCTTCCACCTTGACCATGTCTCTGTTCTCCACCGGCCCCTTGTCCCTGTCCCTGTCCCTGTCCCCAGAATATACCTTGTTCCTATCCCTCTCCACACGTTGACCCTGTCCCTGTCCCATTTCTGTCCTCCACCTTATACCTTTTCCTTGTCCCTCTGAGGATCTTCTCCAACTTGTACATTTTTATCTGTCCCTGTCCTTCACCTTGACCTTGTCCTCCCTCCACCTTGTCCCTTTCCCTGTCCCTCTGTCCGCCACCTTGTCCCTTTCCATGCCTATTACTGTCCTCCACCATGTTCTTATCCCTGCCCCTATCCCTGTCACTATCCCCCACCCTGTCTCTGTTCCTGAATTTATTTTATTTCATGGTGCTAAAGGGAAATTAAATTAAAGGGGTGCAGAGTAGGGGGGGGGGGGATATCGACTGTTGTCCAGGGGGTGGGGATACTGTGTTCTGATTAATATAAAAAATATGTGATGATGAGTGTGTGATATGTTTTTCATATATTATTAAATGAGGCGAGACAAGTGGGAATTAAATAAACACGTCTTAAACGCTCATCTTCGCCCGTCTGGTTTTTATTTCTAACAATAATTTTCAAATCAATTACGGTGTGCACTCTTCTTGTAACCTTGACGATCTGAACACATACAAACCCTTTTCTTTTCTGTAGAAATCCTTGGAGATACATTGCCACAGTTTTTTTAGAGAAAAATGATGATATCTCACCATCAATTCTGAGTTAAAGCTTTGTTGCTATCTTTTCTATTTATAAATTTCAAAATTATTTACAAACTTTAGATCAAATACAGTGTGCAGTGTACACTTATACGCAGTCTTGTGAACTAAAATATGGTTCTGAATAAATCTTGCTAATTTCTTCATTGTCTCTTTTCTGTAGAAATTCTTGAGTTTCTCTGTTCTCTGTTTCGGGTTTTGTTAATCTTCAGAAGAATGCCCATAACTTTTTCAACATTAATACATTTTGCTTGTCTGTGTGTTTGTCCCTTTGTCTGTTTGTGTATCAAATAAAAGTCAAAATGGCTGAATCGCTCCGACCCACATTTTTAAGACTGAAAATTGAGACTAAAATACGGCTTGATCCTAGAAATTTGTTGAGACTACCCTTTCCTGGAGTTGAATTTAATTTAAAAACAAGTGCATTAATTGGATAAAACTTACCAAACCATTCTAACTGTAAATGGGTGTGTTTAGACTAAAAAATTTAGACTCGAGACTAAGTCTTTGATTGCAACCTTCTGTACAAACACTTACGAGTACTGGTCCAACTTTCATAGTACATATTCTACCCATTATGATCACTTTATCTTTAACTTGGTTGGATGTTTTTGATTAAAAAACGCATAAATTACATCAATTTACACCTTGTTCAATGTTCATTACGTCTTCTGTAACAAATAATTATAAAATCAACTTCTCCGCAACTGAAATGATTTAATAATTCTTGAAATGTTGTCCCTCGTATCAAAACGAGCCGGGGAAATGATCTGATGTCCATTGCGTAGTATGGACCGGGCGGATAAGCGCAGATAAGATAATTCTGTTAAAACGTTGGCAGCTGTTGAGAGGCGGGGGATGGATGGGGTCTCCCCCCTCTTGTATGAATATATTTCACCATAATCAATTAGTTTCAGCTTATTATCATTTTATGTTTTGTTCTAGATTTACAAACACAAGCGGGGGACACTGTAATAAATCAAATAGAGCGCTATCTATCTATCTTTTAGGATAGATAGATAGTTTCATAGTTATAGACAGAAGGAAGGATATATACATATAGAGCAGGAGGATAAATAATAGAAACATAGACAGGAGGAGATATACATAATATATATAAATAGAAATTTTCAAATCAAGCCTGAGTGTCATGTCAGTAAGGACTTTTCGTTTAAAAATAAAGAACGAACCGTTCAATACCATAATCTTAACAAATAAATGAAAAAATTATGGAAAAGAATGCAATGGTATGCAAGGGATTGGAAGAGAATAGAATATAATGAAAAAAACGTAATATAAAAGAATGGAATGGAAGAAAATGAAATTGAATGGAATAGAATGAAATAGAATGAGGATTAAATGAAATAGAATGGAATAGAATGGAATAGAATGGGATTAAATAGAATAAAATGAAATAGAATGAGGATAAAATAGAATAGAATGAAATAGAATTGGATTAAATAGAATAAAATGAAATAGAATGAGGATAACATAGAATAGAATGAAATAGAATGAGAATAAAATAGAATAGAATGAAATAGAATGAGATTAAAATAAAATAAAATAAAATAGGATAGAATGAAATAGAATGAGAATGAAATAGAATAGAATGAAATAGAATAGGATGAAATAGAACAGAATAAAATATAATGAGAATAAAATAGAATAGAATGCAATAGAATGAGAATAAAATAGAATAGGATGAAAAAGAAAAGAATGAAATAGAATGAGAATAAAATAGAATAGACTGAAATAGAATGAGAATAAAATTGAATAGAATAAAATAGAATAGAATGAAATAGAATGAGAATAAAATAGAATAGAATAAAAAAGAATAGAATGAAATAGAATGAGAATAAATAGAATAGAATGAAATAGAAAAGAATGAAATAGAATGAGAATAAAAAGAAAAGAATGAAATAAAATGAGAATAAAATAGATAGAATGAAATAGAATGAGAATAGAATAGAATAGAATAAAATAGAATGGAATAGAATGGAATAGAATGGAATATAATGGAATAGAATGGAATAGAATGGAATAGAATGGAATAGAATAGAATAGAATAGAATAGAATAGAATGAAATAGAATGAAATAGAATGGAATAGAATGGAATAGAATAGAATGGAAAATAAAAGAATGGAATAGAATAGAATAGAATGGAATAGAATGGAATAGAATGGAATAGAATGGAATAGAATGGAATAGAATAGAATGGAATGGAATAGAATGGAATAGAATAGAATGCAATGGAATAGAGTGGAATAGAGTGGAATAGAATAGAATAGAATGGAATAGAATGAAATAGAATAGAATGGAATGGAATAGAATGGAATAGAATGAAATAGAATAGAATGGAATGGAATAGAGTTGAATAGAGTGGAATAGAATGAAATAGAATTGAATAGAATAGAATAGAATAGAATAGAATAGAATGGAATAGAATAGAATAGAATGGAATAGAATAGAATAGAATGAGGATAAAATCTGGGAAATAATCAATCCTTTTGTCACCTAGTGTATGAAAGGTGGCCCCACCCACCACTGCATTTTGTTTAAATAAAACCAGATGGGTAATTAAATAAATAGATAGATAAATATATAGTCAGATAGATAGAGAGATGAATAGATGTATAATTAAAAATAGATTAATCACTAGTATAATAGCAAGGGTGGTACCAGTATACTTTATTGTGAATGAAATCTGAAATTATTTTTATACAAATTTTATAAATTGTGATAAAAAGAAAATTAGTTTCTTACAAGAATTCTGAATGTATTCAGATTTTGTGAAAATATGCAGAATGTTTTAAACAAATTAACAGGTTAAATGGCAATATGAGGTAGCTACAAAAAATAGTCTGCTCCCTTTTTATCGGACTCGATAAAAAAGACTTAAGGAAATAAATTTTTTCACTTGGTCAATTTTTTTACTATTAAAACTAGAAACATATCTTTATTTGAAATATTATTATTATATATATTGGAGTTAGACGAAGTGATTTTGATATTTTATTACTGTCCCATCTATCTTACATAATTTTACATAATTCAGAACTACAGTCCCCTCTATCTTTCATAATTCAGAGCTACAGTCCCCTCTATCTTTCATAATTCAGAGCTACAGTCCCCTCTATCTTTCATAATTCAGAGCTACAGTCCCCTCAATCTTTCATAATTCAGAACTACAGTTCCCTCTATCTTTCATAATTCAAAACTACAGTTCCATCTATCTTTCATAATTCAGAACTACTGTTCCCTCTATCTTTCATAATTCAGAGCTACAGTCCCCTCAATCTTTCATAATTCAGAACTACAGTTCCCTCTATCTTTCATAATTCAGAATTACAGTTCCCTCTATTTTGCATATTCTCTGTGGATCCTAGTTAGGATTTGTTGTTATCTATTGAGTTCACTGTTTGTTTGTTTTATTTGGAACCGGTTTAAACCACGAGGGGAGATTAGAGAAGGATAAGAGGAAAAGGGTGGATGGAGGGAGAGAGTTTTTACATTGTTTCGAGTGATGCTATTTGAAAGAGCTAGCTGATAAATTATAATCAGGGAGCTTAGCTCTAGCTAATCAATTGCTTTTCACTTTGACATTATGCAATTAATTTCTGATCTATTTATCTAAAGATCACATTATTTTAAAAATATATTTTTAATATATCTAAAGAGATTTTTAAGACAAGGATACTGTCAACAAACACTGATTTTATAATTCCTGTATCTTTGCAACCTTATGAGGTAATCCTTTGATACTTTAAATTTTGAATAGTTGCAGAAATTATGGTTTGTAATATCGTAGATAAATAATTAGTAAATCAGAATTTCTACAGTTGGGGTTCTGTAACGCTTTCTCACCCTTGAAACTGAGCATTAGGCAATGTGATATAAAGGTCTCACGCTCTAAAGCAAAAATCGAGGTGAATTTTGCCAATCACATCTTAAACACCAAAGCTAACAAGTGCTTTATACTGCTAAATTTGCATCTAAAGGGCTACACAAAAGCATAAGTGAGTTAGAGCGGTAAAATCAAAGCCTAAGGCGTTGCGACACTTCAAAGTCGACCCTGTCTTAAAAATTGAGGAAGCTTTTTATGAGCAGGCTGAATCTCTGTGATGGCCGGTTTCTGCCTTTTAGAAACCGAGAATTTTGGGTAATGCTCGGTTTTTGCCTTATCATAGAAACCGTGCATTAGGGGGTAATGCTATGATTCCTCCTTATTGAAACCGTGCATTAGGGGGTAATGCTATTGTAACAGTGGGCGAGTTTTGTTGATCTTTTACGATCAGCAATTCAAGGATTTTTTGGATCGCTGAGATCATAGCTACCAAGGGGAATCATGCCCCCTTTCCCCCCCCCATTCTTTAACCCTACGGTTGGACTTTAGAGTCCTATTTTGAATCCTAACGGATTTATTTGAGTTTGCATTTGGATTCTATAAATAACCCAAGCGACGCCGAATTTTCCGTTATCTTGAAGACCCAAGCGTTGGGGAGGGGGCGGAACAACCCCGGGGTAGCTAGGGTTAAATGCGATCCTAGGATGGAGCAAAATCGAAGAAGGACAGTTAGTTGATCGTCAGCTCCCTTGAATTAAGGTTCCCTTGAAGAATTCCCCTATTTGATGAAACTGATTTGATTCATAATATTTAGTTTGTATAAGTATCGTTCGATTTAAAGTTTGTATTTTTTGTATCTTTTGTATATAAATATATTGTAAGAAAAACCGACTCGTTGAATATTTGAGAAACTCAGTGCATTGCTTTATTGATTTTATTCATATACAATACTATGATTCCTCCTTATTGAAACCATGCATTAGGGGGTAATGCTATGATTCCTCCTTATTGAAACCGTGCATTAGGGGGTAATGCTAGGATTCCTCCTTATTGAAACCATGCATTAGGCGTAATGCTCGGTTTCTGCCTTATAGAAACCGAGCATTAGGGGTAATGGTCGTCCATTTCGACCATTTCGTTGGAGAGCCCCAACTTTTCATTGGAGACCCCCCCAGATTAACATTGCAGACCCCCAGCTTTTCATTGAGACCCCAGATTTTCGTTGCCGACCCCAGACTTTCATAGGGGAACCAAATAAATTCATTGGAGACGCCAGATTTTCTTTCAGACCCACAGATTTTCTTTGGAGACCCACAGATTTTCATTGGAGACCCCAATCTTTTCATTGGAGAACCTATATTTTTGTTTGAGACCCCAAACTTTTCATTGGAGACTCCAGATTTTCGTTGGAGACCACCAGATTATAATTGGAGACCCCCAACATTTCTGGGAGACCCCAAGATTTTCATTAGAGACCACCGGATTTTCATTAGAGACCACCGGATTTTCATTGCAGACCCCCAGATTTTTATTGGAGACCCCAGATTTTCGTTGGAGACCCTAAGATTTTCGTTCAAGACCTCCAGATTTTAATTGAAGCCCCAGATTTTCACTGGAGACCCCCCAGACCGCAATATTTTTATTGGAGACCTTACGAAATTCATTGGAGACCACCAGATTTTCATTGGAGACTCCCAGATTTTCTTTGGAGACAATCAAATTGCACTGGAGACCACCAGATTTTTATTGGAGACCCCAAGATTTTCATTGGAGCCCTCTATATTTTTATTGGACACCCCCATATTTTAATTGGAGACCCCAATCATTTCATTGGAGACACCAGATTTTCGTGGGAGACCCCGGAGTTGTCATTGGAGACCCCAAATTTTGTTGGAGACTTCCATATTTTCATTGGAGACCCCAGATTTTCTTTGGAGACCTCAAGATTTACATTGGACAACTCCAGCTTTTTTTGGGAGACCCCAAGATTTTCATTGGAGACCACCAGATTTTTATTGGAGACCCCAGATTTTTACTGGAGACCCAAAATTGGGGTTTAAAAAAAAGTGGGGACTTAAGAGTTCTACAATGAAAAGCTTTGAGTCTCCAATGAAAATTGGGGATTTAAAACGAAAAGTATGGGATCCAAATGAAAATATTGAGTCTCAGAAGAAAAGTTTGGGTCTTCATTGAAAACTGGGGGTTTAAAACAAGAATGTTGAGTCTCCAATGAAAATCTTGGGGGTCTCCAATGTGAATTTTGAGGGTCTCCAATGAAAATCTTGGAAGTCTCCACTCTCCAGTGAAAATCTTAGGGATTTCCAATGAAAATCTGGGAGTCTCCATGAAAATCTGAATGTCTCCAAAGAAAATATGGGGTCTACAATGAATTTCGTGGGGTTTCCAATGAAAATCTGGGGGTCTGCGACGAAAATCTGGGGTTTCGATGTAAAGCTGGGGGTCTCCATCGAAAATTTGGGGTCTCCAATGAAAATCTGGAAGTGTCCAATGAAAATTTGGGGTCTCCAATTATAAGTTTGGGGTCTACGATGAAAATCTGGGGGTCTTCAATGAAAATCTGAATGTCTTCAAAGAAAATCTTGGGTTTCCAATGAATTTAGTGGGGTTCCCAATGAAAATCTAGGGGTCTGCGACGAAAACTGGGGTCTCGATGCAAACCTGGGGGTTTCCAATGATAATCCGGGGGTCTCCAACGAAAATTTGGTGTCTCCTACTATAAGTTCCCCAACTGTTCAAACGAGTTATCAGCTTTTTATCTTTAAAGTTATGCAATTTATCAATTTAAAAAAATTCATATGAATTATTTCTTAAAGGATGTAAGAAAGAATCAAACTCATTGAATTTTCCCTTCATTTCTGTTTTTGGTTTATGGAAAGTGGATACAAGGATACAAGGATAATACAGTTCAGAGATACGAGGATACAAGGATACTACAGGTTCAGGAATACAAGGATACAAGGATACTACAGGTTCAGGAATACAAGGATACAAGGATACAAGGATACTACAGGTTCAGGAATACAAGGATACAAGGATACTACAGGTTCAGGGATACAAGGATACAAGGATACTTATCCATGCATATATCCATACATATATCCCATGTTAATGTTCACTCCACCATTTATCCATACGTGTATCCATGTTCATGTTCACTCTGCTATATATCCATACGTGTATGCATATTAATGTTCAGTCCACCATATATCCATAAATATATCCATGTTCATGTTCACGCCACCATATATCCTACATGTATCCATGTTCATGTTCACTCCACCATATATTCAAAATACACCATGTATCCAAAATACACAGAAATCAAACAGCACCCATTGTTAGAGTATAAAATACAGCTCAATACTTTAACAAAAAGTTTAATTTTCCGTGAAAAATACCCGAATTAAGCTTTTTTTACCACGTTCGAAATTTATCAGTGTCAAAGGAAGGGTAATAAAAAGGAGAAATATTAACGAATAATGAAGTTTTTTAGATTTTTTGTTGATATAAAACCAGTTTTTGGTTTAGTTCTCCCATTAAATGAGAATTCCTTCAACAAGCGGGGAAAATCGGGTTCAGGGAATATGGGGGACATTAAAAACCATCCCTTCCCCACCCGTCCTCCCCTGGATTAGGTTTAGGTGTAGGTTTAGGTTCAAGTTTTATTTAATTTTAGGTTTATGTTTTGGTTTAGGTGTAGGCTTAGGTTTAGATTTAGGTTCAGGTTAAGGTTTAGGTTTAGGTTTAGGTTTAAGTTAAGGTTTAGTTTTAGGTTCAGGTTTTGGTTTAGATTTAGGTTTAAGTTTAGGTTCAGATTCTGATTTAGACTTAGGTTGAGGTGCTGATATACTGTGGTTTAGATTCTGATTCATCGATCTTGTGGTTCAAGTTCGGATTCAGGTTTTGGTTCAGTTTCAGGTTTAGGCTCAGGTTCAAGTTCAGGTATAGGCTCTGGTTTAGGTTTATAGTTTAAGATTTAGGTTCAGGAAAAATAGAGAAAAAGAGAAAGAGAAATAGAGAGAAAGAAAGAAAACGAAAGTATTGTATGCAAAGATTAAAATAAGGAATTCTAAGAGAGGATTGAATTTGATATTTCAAGTAAGAGCTCAGGGAGTCTATATTCTCTGGTTTAAGTGTTTACAGGATAAACAAAAAAATTAAAATCATCTGAAAAGTGTTTAAAAATGAAATGTTTAAAGTGAAATTAATAAATGATATCAAGTTTTTAATAATTATACATAAATTAAATGAGATAATTTATATTTGAGAAGACTAATTAGAAATTTTGGTTTTATTGAACGTATGTTTATTCAAAATAAAATAATATTGAGATTAGGCATCATAACAAATAATTTGGTTTATGCAGATGATTTATCTCCGTCAATTTATTTTCCCATGCCTAATAATGTAATGCATATTCAGAATAACTATTTGTCCCATGTGTTGTTGTTTGTAAACAAAGTGTACAGGTTCCGACTCCTTTATTCATTGTATACCTAGCTCCCTAAACCTTTCCAACTGTACCTTTCAATACTATTCAAAAGAAATTCAAATATTTAATGGATAAATTCAGCTGGAATAGGGGATGGAGAATGGAGGGAGGGGAAGGTGGATGGGGGGTNTATATCCCATGTTAATGTTCACTCCACCATTTATCCATACGTGTATCCATGTTCATGTTCACTCTGCTAAAGGGGGATAAATGGAGAGTAGGACTTTTGGAAGAGGAGGGAACATAGGAATAATAGTGGTAAGGGCGGGGGAGGGAAGGAAAGGAAGGGAAGGGGAAGAAGGAAGATAGTAGCTGGGAAGAAAATGTGTAAATGGATCCAGGGGAAAGGTACTACTCAAGGAATTGCTACCCATTCTCCACATTCTATCTTGCTCTCATCGCTTCATATATACTCCTAAAAGATTTTTATTTTTCGACAGCTTAATATATATATACATACATTGACCATAAAATGTAATATAACAATCAATCTAATTTGACCAGATGCAAACCAGATGTAAACCCCGATTTTAAAATTGGTGTTCTTAGATCCTGATAGTTGAAGGAAAGCGTTCTGCCTTCTAATAAACTTTTATTTCATTTGTATGATATTGCAAGTTTCAGAGCGTGATTTGTTTCTAGTCTAGCTTCTTCCTGCACATATGTTTTGGAAAAATAGAAAATAAGTCATGACTCCTTTAGCTCAGGATTTTTGTAAATCAGTTACAAATCACAAATCCTTTCGGCGCTCAGTGAAGACGACAGTTGTTTCCAAGTTTTTTGGTTTTCACTTTATTATAAATTAAATCATAGAAACATTGCATTTTTTCCCCTTACTTCATATATTCAAGAAGTTTGAAAGGGTCGAAATGTACGCAGGTTGTTGAAAATCTCTCCCTTTTTTGTTTGAAAAATATAAAAATATTTGATAAAAAAGAACTAGTTTGCGTAACTATCCCAATGTATTGTTTGTATTATTAGCATTGTTAAACCTCTAAAAAATGCGGATAAACAAGATTGAAGATATTAATCAATTAATTATTTATTTAACAATTGTACAGTGTACGATGTATTACAATACAACAATATAATGTTTGTGTTTCCCTGATAGATGTTACAATAGATTGGTTTAGGTTCAGGTTTAGGTTTAGGTTTAGGTTTAGGTTTAGGTTTAGGTTTAGGTTTAGGTTTAGTCACTTTGAATGTTAATTATCTAAGTTATCTAACTAAAAAACTGGCTGTAGCACTGTTTTCTAACCCTTGCCATGGGATTTGTTTGTTTAAAGAATACATTTTAATGCAGAGCGCACACCACGCAAAAAAGAAGCTGCAAGCATTTTATCTATGAACTTTCTAGGGTACCCAGCTTTGCGTGGAATCTTAGTTTTTCCGAAAGGGTGTCCCACGAAAAATGACAGTTGGTGAATAGGTTAAAATGTCTTCTTCCATTGTTTGTTAAGTTGTTTAATACTAAAGAGAATAATAAAAAATATTAAGTCAAATTGTATTAAATTAGTTTCAAAGTAAACTATATTTGAGGAAAAGATTAAAAAAAAACTGCAAAGGACTGTAATGTCTAATACAGTATTTGGAAGAAGACATTCAAAACTCTTTACCAGCTTTCATGTTTCGTGGTTTACCCTGTATAAAGTCAACCTTCCTAACTTAGAACTTTTAAACCACACTTAGAAAAAAAGAAAAATTAGTCAAGTGGTTTTTGAGTTATGATCGGACAAACAAAAAAATACAGATTACTACTGTAACCATGTTCATATTCATGTTCACTCCACTTTAGATCTACACGTGTATCCAAGTTCATTTTCATGTTCACTCCACTTTACATCTATACGTGTATCCAAGTTCATTTTCATGTTCACTCCACTTTACATCTATACGTACGTGTTTCCCGGATTTTGAATATCTGGTCGGAATGCGCTGAATCGGAAGCCAATATCCCTGATCCGGCTTAAAGCTTATACCTTAAGGCTTATACTGGTGCCCCGGCTTAAACTGCAGATTTGCGGATTTTCATCACATTACCGCGCATTCAAATCTCCAGGACCACCAACAAACAGTACAAAACTCAACAACAGTACATACATCAGAAATCAATCAACCATTCAATATCCAGCTCCTTTTCTTGCTTTAATCAAGTGAATGTGTGAAATTGAGATCTTGCCGCAAACTCAAATATTCTGATCTCTTTATATGGTGTAAACATTTAATATTTCAAACTTAGTTTATTTGCTCTAAACAGAATTCAAAGTTTGAAATATCTAAGGCCTTTGACAGTACGTTGCAAAGATATGAGGATTAGAAAAATCAGAGTCTCTATGGATAAGATAATCAATTCCTTTGTAATGATCTATTTTCTGAAAATATGAGTTAAAACATTTAGAAACTACAAAATCGTTCGTCAAATCACTGCAGAGTTTTGCAACTTTTTCAAACTACAGACTTTCCCCTTTCTGTCCTATTCAATTTAAAACCCCGAAGTGTTTAACAATTTAAGGATTTTAACCCTCAAAACTAAAACCCTCTCCCCCTTCCCTCCTATCTACTTCAACCCCTCTAAACTACCCCCCATCCTTTTTCTCCACAACTCCTTTTTCTTTCTCCTCTTTCCATCCCTCCTTCCCCCTCAATGCTCTTCCTCCTAAATCTCCACCTTTTCTCCCCCTTTTTTCTCTCTTAACACGCCCATACCCTTTACCTTTCTTCCCTCCCCCTCTCTTTCCCAACCATCATGACTTTTTCCTGTTTAATCATAATTTTTTCTCTCTTTTAAATTATTTTCTCTGATCTCTTCTTTCTTCTTTATTTATATTTCTTCCCTTTACTATATATATTTAGTAGCGTAAACGGGATTTTTTTTCAACCCCCCCCCCCCTGTATGCTTTATTTTGTGTTTCTTTTCATAAAAATATCCTCGGTAGAGAAAGATTTAATTTTTTCTCTGAGAATTCACGAAACCTCGACATCAGGAAATATTTCGAGAGTTGTGCACGAAACTCCTGGTTATAATAAGAATGGATGTGTAATTATATATTATAATAATATTAATAAGATGCCGTGATTAAACTGTTCTACTTCTGCTGTTTTAGTATTAAATTAACATTAAAAATTATCTAGAAAATCTAGATTCATATATCTTGCATGATTTTTCAAAAATAGCAAATGCAATGTAACATCTGGATTGTTTTAAATGCATTGAAAAATGAAAGTAAATGCAATCGGGTCAAAATAGGGGGGAAAAGTTCTCAAAAAATGTGTGCCCATTGCATGGAAGCGCTATAAAGTACAGACTTTAATGAGTGACGACCTGAAACTAATAAGATTGATATTTTCACCTTCAAATAAAGTTTTAATGGTAAACCAAATGATTCAGCAAAGAAGAGACAAGTTTGAAGCTGCAAGCTGCAAGAAACAATGAACTTAAAATAATAATTTTCGCCATTATAGTAATCTCTGAAGCCCCATTCTTTGTAAGAAACTCTTTGTAACAGTACTAGCTTGAGAACCCAGCGCGGCCAAGGTTAATAAAGGTTACCCCCACCGTTTACCCGCACTTGAACGATTTCACCGGGAAACCAAATTTTCGCTAATAAAGTCGACCCATTTAATTTACAATCTCAAAACCAAGCTAAGTACATTCCGATGGGTCTCCAAAGGCAAATCGGTCCACAGGTTCCTGAGTTATGATCGGACAGACAAACATTTTTTTCGTAGAGCTATTTCTGTTAATACGATAAAGGATTAAAGGTATATATTTTTATCAAGTTAGTTTTAAATATTAAGATTAGGGTTTCTAGTTTTAAGAATATTAAAGATATCTTATAAAAAAATAACATTTTACCAAAAATTATTTTTATCGGCTTGACCGATTGGGCTGATTTTTTTGTGGACACTCATGGGTGGCCGGAGGGGGGGGGGTGTTATTGGCTAAAAAAATTCATTCAACAAATTTTTTTCACGGGCAACGCCGGGCCCTTCAGCTAGTTTTAAATAATGTTTAATCACTAAGTTTAAGGAACTTTAATCAAAATATTAAGTGACCCTACCTTCAACGATGGCGACGTCCTATTCACAACAGTACCTGAAATCTTTTATTTAATTAAGATGTGGATGACATCGTCGTTTTTTTAGGTATAAAAGGGTTTCATTTTGATATTCTAAACGTTTTTTTGCAGTTGAAATGCTCCATTCACTTTTGTATAGAACCCAATATTGAAAATAAGTGGTTTTCAAAATTATAAACATTGATATATAAAACATACTTGATCAGACATAACTTTGACTAAAAAGGTGACTTAAAATTATGCTTATAATCCCTTTAAGTTAAACTTGCATTTAATTTTAATAGAAATAGAATACAATTAATATTTGTTTTAGGCTTTTCACTCGTATTTATGTATTTATGAAAATATATTAATTAATAAAGTCAGAATATTAATTTTAAACGATTTATTTCTCTCAGCTACACTTATTAATTTATTTCATATACGAAAATAATATACCTTACGCAAAAACAATTACTAATTTCGCAAATGAAATAAAAAATGAAAATGCAAGTAATTTGCTAGTAATAATAATAACGAGTTGCAATGTTTGTAAAAAAGAATGAGAAATTCCCATGATAGGTTGAACAAATTATTTGACAAAAAAATATTCTATTAAGTTTCAGGAAAGAGTTTGCACCTTTGACCCTTTCTAAAAACTAGTAAATCATGTTTGCCGACGAAAATCTAAATTTCTCTTTTGAAAAAAGGATTTAAAAATTCACGCAACGTGCATCCTGGTGCTTCGAGGTAATAATCGCCCAATGTTTGGTATTGTGGGGGACGTAAAGCCTATTTTGGCATCCGTGGCTCATGAAATGAGCTTGTTCAAGCTCTTCTAAAGGCCCATTCTTGCGAGAATAATACAATTTAGTAGATTTTCTCAGTCCTTGTTATGTGCCTGTCTTCTTATCCCATTGGCCCATAGTTCGGGACAGTGGGCCTCTGTTCCCATAAGAAAAGGTCCCATTTACTAGGTATTGTATTCCAGCCGCGGATATAGCGGGAGGAGTCAATAAAGGCGGACCATTGTTATTGGTTCAGGTATGAAGGAATCCCGGTTTCCCGCCCAATCCCGCTTCCCCGCGCTCCTCTCCGAACCCTGCGCTACTCCAAGCTTCAGTTCCTACCCAGAGAAAGTTCAGTTTATCTTCTGGTTCCGTCGAACAAGGATCACACCTGTGAGAAAACAAAACGACTAAGAAGTCCTCCAAAGAACACTGTGCAGAGTATTATGACCGTACTCTCCGGCAACAATATGTTTAACAGTATACCAAATATGTCTATGGGCATGAGCATGCAAGGCATGTCCAGCATGCACATGTCAATGTCGGGCATGTCCTCCAACCTCTCAGCAATGTCAGCAATGACCCAGATGGCCTCCCCGACCAGCGACACCTCCAGTAACAACGCTGGGTCCCCCGGCAAGGACAGGAAGGAACACATCAAGCGTCCTATGAACGCATTTATGGTTTGGTCAAGGATTCAGAGAAGGAAGATTGCTCAGGAGAACCCTAAGATGCATAACTCCGAGATTTCCCGAAGGTTGGGTTCAGAGTGGAAGATGCTCACGGAGACTCAAAAACGTCCCTTCATCGACGAAGCTAAGAGGATCCGAGCCCAGCATATGAAGGATCACCCTGAGTATAAATACAGACCTAGACGTAAACCTAAAACCCTCCAAAGGTCCGGATATCCGTATCCTCTGGCATATTTCCCCACCGGAGGTTTAGATCCCTTCAACCCTCTTCATCAAACCTTCATGTCGACCCCTACAAACCAGTCGCCTTTTGACCTCGCCGCGGCAGATAAGACTAGACTATTCTCCGCCGCCGCCGCTGGATACAACTCTATCCCGGGCGTATCTTCCGCCCATTCCTCCGCCCAGCAGTACGGAAACTGGTTCAACTCCTACCCCGGGTATTCTCCAACCTCTGTTGTAGATTCGTCTCAAACCCACCTCAAGATGTCCCCCGGCGGAGAACACTCCTCTACTCCCTCTCCCCCCCCACCTACCCCCCCTCCAGAACCTACCAAGGACTCCTACTCCCCACCCTCTCTCCCCGTCTCCTCTGCCGCTAGTTTTAACTCCTTCTACTCCTCCTTGTATTCTCGCGGTGGATCTCCAGGAGCATCTCAAAGCTTCCCCTCTTATGGAATGGGAAGCAGTCTGCAGCAACCGAACTATGCTCTGCCAGGCCTAGAGCAGCTACGCAGACCAATGCCAATGTTGTTCTGACCGCAAATTTAGATTCTATCCGTTTACTGAGAAACCATGTTAGTCATTCATGCAGTTAGTTATAGGAACATTTAGTTCCCCCCTTGGCTCTGTAAATATTCAACATTTTTCCAGATCTCCCATTTGTGTAATATTTAGTAAAATTGTCAGATTTTATTATGTAAAATAAAAGTTTAATTGTAAGCATCATGACTAGTTTATTTTGCGGTAAACCTTGCGTGTTTCTAGATCATTGAAAACAGTTAGAGGAGGGAGTAAAATAAAAATGAAGGATGGATAAATACCGAAGGATTTAGGGATATACTCCGAGAGATTTAGGATAAAGAGAGAAGGAGGGGGGGGGGGGTACATCTAATACGAGTATATACCCATTCATACCTGTATTACCGTGCACTAATGGAAAAAAACTAATACTCTTTGTATAAACTATTAATAACTTGGTTGAAACACAATATATCTTCGAACCATAAAAACACAATATATCTTCGAACCATAAAAACACAATAATGTTACAACAAATATGCGTACATTTCATAATTTCTTAATAAAATGACATTTTGCGGCATGTTTTTAGTTAAAAAATTTTAATATGAATTTTTTCAATAAAATAAATTTGTTCATGTTTATTAATTTCATTTCTTATTTGAATAAAAGGAAACTTTATTTGTTTCAATGATTTACATAAAAAATGTCAGTCTAGAAGATTTTTAAAAATGTTTGATTGTCAGAAAGACGGATAGTTACTGTCGATGGCAGTTTAACCCGATTTTTATTATACTTATTTCTCGGATTACAAAAAAGCAGATGGGACGGATTCGTGTGAAAAAAATACCAGGATAGACTCCCACAGATCAGGGTTGTTTTCAGTGCTTTTAGGGTAGGGTTTAAATTAGGAACCGGTTTACTTAGAGAAAAGCTAAAAATCTGGGTTCAGGTTTATTCCTATACAGTTAAAGAGTAGGGATCAGATCTACTCTAATACAGATAAAGACTTGTGTTCAGATCTACTCCAATACAGCTAAAACGTTGGGTTAAGATCTACTCCAATACAGCTAAAAAGTTGGGTTGAGATCTACTCCAATACAGCTTAAGAGTAGGGGATATATCTACTCCAATACAGATAAAACGTTGGGTTGAGATCTACTCCAATACAGCTAAAACGTTGGGTTGAGATTCACTCCAATACAGCTTAAGAGTAGGGGTTATATCTACTCCAATACATCTTAAGAGTAGGGGTTATATCTACTCCAATGCAGATAAAGAGAATGGTTCAGAGCTACTTCAATACAACTAAAGAGTAGGGTTCAGATGTACTCCAAATAATTAAAGAGTTAGAATCATATCTACTATCATATAATATCATATATATTTAAAGAGTTGGGTTAGGATCTACTCCATATAATTAAAGTGTAAGGTTAAGTTCTTCTCCATATATTTAAAGCGTAGGGTTAAGATCTACTCCATATATTTAAAGAGTTGGGTTAAGATCTACTCCATATATTTAAAGAGTTGGGTTAAGTTCTACTCCATATATTTAAAGAGTTGAATTAAGATCTACTCCAGTACAGTTTAAGAGTAGGGTTCAGATATACTCCAATACAACTAAAGAGTAGGGTTCAGAGCTACTCCAATACAGCTACAGAGAATGGTTCAGATCTACTCCAATTCAGTGTGAAAGTAGGGTTCAGATCTACTCCATAAATTTAAAGAGTAGGGTTAAGTTCTACTCCAGTACAGTTAAAGAGTAGGGTTCATGGATATACTCACATAGCTATAGAGTAGGGTTCGGTGTTACTCAATTACGATTAATTAAGAGTAAGATTCAGAGCTATTCAGTTCAAACTAAAGAATAGGGTTCAGACTTACTCCAATACAGCTTAAAAAAGATTATTTTTAATAAAATATAAATCTCTTTTTTATATATTCTACATAGTTAGTCTTTGATCTTTAAAAAACATAAAATATTGATATTTTGTGTGTTACTTGTATTTCTTCCCTTCAGTTGAGAATGAATTGCGTGAAAGCAAATTAAATCCAATTTTGAGAAGGGTTAGAGGATTGAAAATTGTTAAAAACATCTGTATGTATTGTATACAGTGATTGGAGTATAATTCTTTAGACATTGTGTGAGAACTCAGACCCGGAGCATTTTAACCTGTTACTATAGTCATCCAACAAACACATTTAATATTTTTAGATAATTTTAATACTTTGCACTGAGCCCTATATATGCATTAAATACCTCTTTCTGTAATAGGTCTAGTGTGTAATGTAAATTATAGAATTTTTGAAAATTTCGTAAAATATCGTTGCGAACTTTTCGGGAAAAGTTCCCGGATTATTGTATATTTATTGTATTTATTCTTGAAATAATTGTCAACTAAATCCTTCTGTTAGTTCATATATATGTTTCTAAATCCACAGCTATTATACAGATTGTAAAATTGTAGTACAGTACATATTGTGTATTTATATATTGTGGGAAAGAAAGGAAAGAAAGGAAGAAAAGAAAGAAAGAAAGGTATCAATATCTATTGAGTGAATTGAATGGAAGTCTACAGGTTGATCAATCGAACCAACAATGAGCTAGATTGGGGGCTGTATTGTACCCTTGTGGGCCGGCTCAGTTGTCCAACCGTCACAATAATATTTTTTGGACCATTTTTCAATGAATAAAGTTTTCCAGAAGCTAGAAAACAACTAGAACATCAAAGGTTTCCGTTCAAAACATTACTTAACATTGAATTCAGAATTTTATAACGTTTCTATAAAAGAAAAAAAACAAGATGCTTGATTTTCAAGGGTTAAAGATACTTAAAGGTTGAAAGATACAATGATAATACAGTTCAGAGATACAAGGATACAAGGATACAAGGATAATACAGTTCAGAGATACAAGGATACAAGGATACAAGGATAATACAGTTCAGAGATACGAGGATACAAGGATACTACAGGTTCAGGAATACAAGGATACAAGGATACTACAGGTTTAGGAATACAAGGATACAAGGATACAGGATACTACAGGTTCAGGAATACACGGATACAAGGATAATACAGGTTCAGGAATACAAGGATACAAGGATACAATGATACTTCAAGTTCAGGGATACAAGGATACAAGGATACAAGGATATAAGGATACAAAGATAAAAGGATTCAAGGATACAAGGATGCAAGGGTACAAGGATACAAGGATACAAAGATACAAGGTTACAAGGAAACAAGGATACAAGGATACTAATATACTACAGGTTCAGGGATACAAGGATACAAGGTTACAAGAATACAAGGATACTACAGGTTCAGGGATACAAGGGTACAAGGATAATACAGGTTCAGGTATACAAGGATACAATTATATTTCAGGTTCAGGGATACAAGGATACAAGGATACAAGGATACTACAGGTTCAGGAATAGAAGGATACCAGGATACTACAAATTCAGGGATACAAGGATACAAGAATACAAGGATACTACAGGTTCAGAAATACAAGGATACAAGGATACTTTAGGTTCAGGAATACAAGGATACCAGAATACTACAGGTTCAGGGATACAGGGATACAAGGATACTACAGGTTCAGGAATACAAGGATACACGGATACAAGGATACTACTGGTTCAGGAATACAAGGATACAAGGATACTACAGGTTCAGGAATACAAGGATACAATGATACTACAGGTTCAGGAATACAAGGATACAAGGATACTTCAGGTTCAGGAATACAAGGATACCAGGATACTACAGGTTCAGGGATACAAGGATACAAGGATACTAGCGATCAATGGATACCAGGATACAAGTATACTAGAGTTCAATGAATACCATGATAAATAAAACACTAGTTTTCCGTAAAATTGTTAAATTTAATCTTAGTTCTAATCTGCAGGTAGCAAGAGGAGAACAAATCCGATAAGGGAGAGGGGGCAGGGGGCCCTATCTTAAATTCCTGAGTACCCCCCCCTCCCAACCCTGCGACCCCCCCCCCACCATTTAGATGTGACCAGACAACCTGGCGCTGCTAACCCTAGACACCCTGGCACCCTTGTATACCCTAGTATATATACCCTTGTACACCCTAGTATATATACCCTTGCATACCCTAATAGATATACCCTTGTATACCCTAGTATATATACCCTTGTATGCCCTAGTATATATACCCGGCCTTGTATACCCTAGTATATATACCCTTGTATACCCTAGTATATATACCCTTGTATGCCCTAGTATATATACCCGGCCTTGTATACCCTAGTATATATACCCTTGTATACCCTAGTATATATACCCTTGTATACCCTAGTATATATACCCTTGTCTCCCTAGTATATATACCCTTGTATACCCTAGTAAATATACCCTTGTATACCCTAGTAAATATACCCTTGTGTACCCTAGTATATATACCCTTGTATACCCTAGTATATATACCCTTGTATACCCTCCTTTATATACCCTTGTATACCCTAGTATTTATACCCTTGTATACCCTAGTATTTATGCCCTTGTATATATACTCTTTTCTAACATATTATTCATATTTTAGCATTTTATTTCTCTTTTTTAACATATCATTCATATTTTAGCATTATATTTCTCTTTTCAACATATCTTATTTCTCTTTTTAACATATTATTCATATTTTAGCATTATATTTCTCTTTTTTAACATATCTTTCATATATTAGCATTATATTTCTCTTTTTTAACATATCATTCATATTTTAGCGTTATATTTCTCTTTTTTAACATAGCATTCATATTTTAGCAATATATTTCTCTTTTTTAACATATCATTCATATCTTAGCATTATATTTCTCTTTTTTAAAATATCATTCATATTTTAGCATTATATTTCTTGTCACTTTTTAAAACTTTATTCGTTTTAAAATCTTACCCCTTTCTTTAAAATATTTTTAAAATATTTTTTACTATTTTATATTTAATATCATATTTTGCAAGATTTTATTTATATATATATATATATATATCGTTCAAATTCTTAGCAATACTACCATATTTTAACAGTTTAAAATACAACTGTAATTAGAGTATATTTACACTGTAGACAGGGTATCATCATTATCTGCAATTAAATCCATATTTTCTATATTTTCATACCTTAACCATCACCGGTGCTATACAAACACCAACGCCGCAAAAAAAAATTCTAAATTTTTTTCTATTCTAAAACGCATCTTTCATTTTTTATATTTTTATCTAAATTTTTTTTTGTGCAAATGTATATCCTTGTATAGTGAGTTATTATTATATTTTGAGCCGGTGTTGGGAGACATGTCGTGATAGAAGGTGTTTTCATATAATTGTATAATTTGAATAAAATGTACTTAACGTAGATTAAGTTCAATTTGTCACCCAAATGTTGTTCTCTTTATACCCCTCTGTCACGAGAACTAAAGGCGATGCATTTTTATATAAAATAAAATTGAAACAATTATTTATGAATAATATGACAACAATTTAACATACAAGAATAATATCATTTCTTCTTATTTTCCTTTTCTTCTCCTTTACCTTCTCTAAACTTTTTCTTTTTCAGTCTCTAAACTTTTTCCTTTTCCGTCTCTAAACCTTTTTTTGTTTTAAATCTTTTTCCGTTTCTAAACCTTTATTTCTTTGTCTTCTTGAATCTTTATCCGTCTCTAAACCGTTTGTTTGTTTTAAATTTTTTTCCGTTTCTAAACTTTTCCTTCTTTAAACCTTTACTTTCTCTTCTTAACGTTTTCTTTCTTCCCTAAGCCTTTTCTTTCCTCTCTAAACCTTTTCTTTCTTCTCTAACATTTTCTTTCTTCTCTAAACCTTTTCTTGCTCCTTTAAACGTTTTCCTCCTTATTCAAACCTTTTTTTTCTCCAAATTCAATTCTTCTTTTTTACTTCTTTAAACCTTTTCCTTTTTCTCTAAACCTTTTTCTTCTTCTTTAGTTAAACCTTCTCCTTCTTCTCTAAACCTTTTCTTTCCTCTCTAAACTTGTTCTTACTTCTCTAAAACTAAATCGTCTTCTATAAACCTTTCCCTTCTTTTTTGAACCTTTTACTTCTTCTTTAAGCCTTTAAATACTTATCTAAGACTTTTCCTTGTGTTCAAGTCTGTTTCTTCTTTCTAAACCTATTTCTTTTATTCTTCTTCAATAATTCTTTCTTCTCTGTTGCCGCTGGTCTAAGGAGTCTAGGAAAATATTTGTGGGGTAGGGAGGGGAGAAGGGAGGTGGGGGGGTAAAGTCTTCTTCAAGATGAACTGGGGGAGGGGTCTAGGGGGGGGGACTGAAGGCTTCTAATGGTTGTTTCTTGTTTGAAATATAGTTTGATAAATGATTGTAATAAGAGAGCCCAGGACTGGTGGAGTCCCACCCAAGATAAGATTGATTCAGGGCTATATATATATTTATGTACACTTGTAGAGATACTTTAGTTCCTTTATCATTTTTTATAGTTATATTTTGTGATGATTATGTAGAAAAAATATTTTAAAAGTAAGAAAATTTTTTTATTAATGGTTTAATTCAATTTATATAAATACACTAACATGGTGGGCGCCGCAATAATAATAGATTCTGGATACTGGATGCTAGATACTGGATACAGGATATTTGATACTGGATACTGGTTACTAGATACTGGATACTGGATACTGGATACTGGATACTGGATACAGTATACTAGATACTGGATACTGGATACTGGATACAGGATACAGGATACAAGATACTGGATACAGGATACAAGATACTGGATACAGGATACAAGATACTGGATACAGGATACAGGATACAAGATACTGGATACAGGATACTGGATACTGGATTCTGGATACTGGATACTGGATACTGAATATTTGATACTAAACAAATAAAGGAATGAATATGATATGGTGAACAAATGAAGGACTGAATGTGATATGGTGGACAAATGAAGGACTGAATGTGGTATGGTGGACAAATGAAGGACTGAATGAGGTATGGTGGACAAATGAAGGACTGAATGTGATATGGTGGACAACTGAAGGACTTAATGTGGTATGGTGAACAAATGAAGGACTGAATGTGATATGGTGGACAAATGAAGGACTGAATGTGGTATGGTGGACAAATGAAGGACTGAATGTGATATTGTGGACAAATGAAGGACTGAATGAGGTATGGTGGACAAATGAAGGACTGAATGTGATATGGTGGACAAATGAAGGACTGAATGTGATATGGTGGACAAATGAAGGACTGAAT